>NC_058086.1:93140313-93349904 GCF_014858855.1 Bufo gargarizans | reverse complement strand
AGACCAGAGATCCAACATACCGGTAAGACTGTTCTTATCTACAAAACCGGTATAGTAATCCAGCCAAGGGTGGCACACCACTCTAACCTAAACCCTGATCGCTAGCGGGACGCCGCCGGGTTAGGTACACAGTGTGCACCTATTGTCGATTACATATTTACAAACATCCTTTGATTACGAATTGCACAATGTACGGGCTATTGGTATCCAACAAATATTTTATTGAAGGATTTTACTGACGGCACTTTAAATCCCCCTCTCTTTGGATACATCGAGGGTTATTTTAGGACTCTGCTGGCTACAAATTATTTTATTCTCCACAGGTGGATCCACAATACTGTGTATGCTACAAAGTAACAGAGTTTATTTATTTTCCCTCAAGAAGATACATTACTATTGCGGAAGCTATAGACTACATCATTACTAACCGTTATCACCTCCACTGTCACCAATGCACTTTGTTCTTTATATTGCTGCTATTTTTACAATTTAGAGTACTGTTGGTGAATGTCCTAAATTAATCTATATTATAATCTATATTGTAATCTATATTGTAATCTATATTGTAATTTATATTGTAATCTATATTGTAAACTATATTGTGGCCTATACCCTAATATAATTTTATTCAACTTCGTTTTATCAGAATATTTACCAATTAAAGCATTTGTCCTCATATCCTAGGTGTGCCCAGCCTTTTTATCTATAATATTTTACTCTATTCAACAGTGGGGTGACACTGTGGGGCTGTGAGCACCCTTGTTTGGAGGATCAGCATTCCTGTGCATCTTCTTCACTATTGTTATATCAGTGAAAAACGCATTGCATCCGCACTTGCTTGTGGATCCAATGCGTTTTTCACTGAAGCCCCATTCACTTTTCTGGGGCCAGGGCTGCGTGAAAAACGCAGAATATAGAACATGCTGCCTTTTTCACGCAATGCAGAACTGACGCAGAACAATGTACACAGACCCATTGAAATGAACCAGTTCTGCGTTCTGTTTGCTAGCGCCCACATCACGCTGTGCATTCCCGTATAGTACTTCTATGTGAGTACTGAATGCAGCAGGAGCCAAATGCTGATTTCAGTTCTACTAATTTTCAGAACAACAAAGCTGTGTGCATAGGCCCTGTGTAGAGATCCTGTAGGCGATACTCTTGCCACTGGATAGTGCCTGGGCGAATTCAGATGGCTGATTTTTCATGCTGATGCAGATTTTCAGTTTGTACTGCTGCTTTGCATTCTGACTAGCCCCATTGAAAATCCACATCGTTTGATCTACAGCATGGGTTTGCCATTGAAAACAATGGAAATTGGAATACTCAACAGTTTTTAAGCCAAAATCGGAATAGTAAATCAGACACACATTGAAAAGCAATATATGAGCAGTAACCTGATGTAGAGAAAAAAAAATCCTACTTTGTAATGTAGATGAATTATAGAATCTCTAGTTATTGATTCTGATGGATTCCAGGTAAACGGTGAATGTGGATGTGTAAATCATATAGCACAGTTATACAACATGATTACTAAGTAAATCACAAAGGATAATCTTTTTGGATTGTGTACTGTATATTGTCTTCCCAAACCATTAAAGTGTAGGAAGTTGTTTTCTGTCTACCATATACATATAGTCTTGTGTCATTTTATATTCTATTAAAAATCTTTTCCTTTGTTCTAGATAAAAACCATCCTCAGCGGTTTCATAATAAGGGGTTACCTGGGAAAATGGACACTGTTGATAAAAACAGTGACTTTAGTGCTGGTGGTATCTTCAGGATTGAGCCTTGGAAAAGAGGGACCTTCAGTGCATGTTGCGTGCTGTTGTGGCAACCTGTTCAGCAGCCTGCTGTCTAAGTACAGCAAGAATGAAGGGAAGAGGAGGGAAGTGAGTCAAGTAGACTAAAAACATAAAATATACTACTTGATACATCCACCAATATGTAATTCCTTTAACCCTACCATATTTATGTTACAGGTACTCTCAGCAGCAGCGGCAGTAGGAGTCTCTGTTGCCTTTGGAGCTCCAATTGGTGGTGTGCTTTTCAGTTTGGAAGAGGTACTCTTTGTCATAACATTTTATTCCTCTATAAACCTGTTTTGATAAAAGTTGTGAGAATGCTTGATAGTGACAATATACAAATATACTTCAAATAGTACAATTAAGTACATGCATTTATTATGTTGCCCTAGTAATAAATGATATTAAAAGGTATAAAAGGTTACACATTAATATTAATGAAGAAGATTATCCTTAAAGAGATTCTGTCACCAAGTTTTGGGCTATAGAGATGCGGACATGCACGGCTAGATCGCCGCTAGCATGTCCGCAATATACCTGTCCTATAGGGCTGTGGGATTTTATTTTCTTTAAAAAAGGATTTTAGAGATATGTAAATTAGTCTTGTAGGTGCCCAAGGGGCTATACGAACCTTCCTGGTGCCCAGCCGTGCCCGCCTGTGAAGGAGCCCAGCACCGCCTATGTCCTCCGAATCTCCTCCTTTCATCACCGATAGATTGCCGTAATCTCGCGACGCTCGAGCTCGCGCATGCGCAGTGCCGGTATAATGTTCCTTCCCTGTGCTGGCATCAGCCTCAGGGAAAGAACTGCACGAGCTCGCGCATTGCAAGATTACGGCAATCTATCGTTGATGAAAGGAGGAGATTCAGAGGACATAGGCGGTGCTGGGCTCCTTCACAGGCGGGCACGGCTGGGCACCACAAAGGTTTGTATAGCCCCTTGGGCACCTACAAGACTAATTTACATATCTCTAAAATCCTTTTTTTAAAGAAAATAAAATCACACAGCCCTATAGGACAGGTATATTGCGGACATGCTAGCGGCAATCTAGCCGTGCTTGTCCGCATCTCTATAGCCCAAAACTTGGTGACAGAATCCCTTTAATGGATCCTGTGGTACTTCAATGTCAAGAGCAGTGCAATGGATGCACTTACAAGTAGGGACGGACTCTCTAGGATGTGTGCAGGATCAAGTTCCCACTGGAGTAGAATTAAACACCACCTCAGACATCACAAATTGCTATTTTGAGAGATGCTTCATTTATCAGTTCTGTACTGATTGGTTCTGTCCTCTTTAACCCCTTATGGACCAAGCTCATTTCCACCTTACGGACCAGGACATTTTTTGCAAATCTGACCAGTGTCACTTTATGTGTGAATAACTTTTAAATGCTTTTACTTATCCAGGCCATTCTGAGATTGTTTTTTCGTCACATATTGTACTTCATGACAGTGGTAAAATGGTGTGAATTTTTTTTATTTTCATTTATAAAAAAATACCAAATTTACCCAAAATTTTAAAAAATTAGCAAATTTCCAAATGTCAATTTCTCTACTTTTATAATAGATAGTAATACCTCCAAAAATAGTTATTATTTTACATTCCCCATATGTCTAGTTCATGTTTGGATCATTTTGGGAATGACATTTTATTTTTTTGGGGACGTTACAAGGCTTAGAACTTTAGAAGAAAATCTTAAAAATTTTCAGAAATTTTCAAAAAACCACTTTTTAACCACTTCAGCCCCGCTAGGTGAAACCCCCTTCATGACCAGAGCACTTTTTACACTTCGGCACTACACTATTTTCACCGTTTATCGCTCGGTCATGCAACTTACCACCCAAATGAATTTTACCTCCTTTTCTTCTCACTAATGGAGCTTTCATTTGGTGGTATTTTATTGCTGCTGACATTTTTACTTTTTTTGTTATTAATCAAAATGTAACGATTTTTTTGCAAAAAAATGACATTTTTCACTTTCAGCTGTAAAATTTTGCAAAAAAAAACGACATCCATATATAAATTTTTCGCCAAATTTATTGTTCTACATGTCTTTTATAAAAAAAAAATGTTTGGGCAAAAAAAAAATGGTTTGGGTAAAAGTTATAGCATTTACAAACTATGGTACAAAAATGTGAATTTCCGCTTTTTGAAACAGCTCTGACTTTCTGAGCACCTGTCATGTTTCCTGAGGTTCTACAATGCCCAAACAGTAGAAAAACCCCACAAATGACCCCATTTCGGAAAGTAGACACCCTAAGGTATTCGCTGATGGGCATAGTGAGTTCATAGAACTTTTTATTTTTTGTCACAAGTTAGCGGAAAATGATGATGATTTTATTATTTTTATTTTTTCTTACAAAGTCTCATATTCCACTAACTTGCGACAAAAAATAAAAGATTCTAGGAACTCACCATGCCCCTCACAGAATACCTTGGGGTGTCTTCTTTCCAAAATGGGGTCACTTGTGGGGTAGTTATACTGCCCTGGCAATTTAGGGGCCCAAATGTGTGAGAAGAACTTTGCAATCAAAATGTGTAAAAAATGACCGGTGAAATCCAAAAGGTGCACTTTGGAATATGTGCCCCTTTGCCCACCTTGGCAGCAAAAAAGTGTGACACATCTGGTATCGCCGTACTCAGGAGAAGTTGGGGAATGTGTTTTGGGGTGTCATTTTACATATACCCATGCTGGGTGAGAAAAATATCTTGGTCAAATGCCAACTTTGTATAAAAAAATGGGAAAAGTTGTCTTTTGCCAAGATATTTCTCTCATCCAGCATGGGTATATGTAAAATGACACCCCAAAACACATTCCCCAACTTCTCCTGAGTACGGCGATACCAGATGTGTCACACTTTTTTGCAGCCAAGGTGGGCAAAGGGGCACACATTCCAAAGTGCACCTTTCGGATTTTGCAGGCCATTTTTTACACATTTTGATTGCAAGGTACTTCTCACACATTTGGGCCCCTAAATTGCCAGGGCAGTATAACTACGCCACAAGTGACCCCATTTTGGAACGAAGACACCCCAAGGTATTCCGTGAGGGGCATGGCGAGTTCCTAGAATTTTTTATTTTTTGTCACAAGTTAGCGGAAAATGATGATTTTTTTTTTTTCTCTTTTTTCCTTACAAAGTCTCATATTCCACTAACTTGCGACAAAAAATAAAAAATTCTAGGAACTCGCCATGCCCCTCACGGAATACCTTGGGGTGTCTTCTTTCCAAAATGGGGTCACTTGTGGCGTAGTTATACTGCCCTGGCAATTTAGGGGCCCATATGTGTGAGAAGTACTTTGCAATCAAAATCTGTAAAAAATGACCGGTGAAATACGAAAGGTGCACTTTGGAATATGCGCCCCTTTGCCCACCTTGGCATCAAAAAAGTGTCACACATCTGGTATCGCCGTACTCAGGAGAAGTTGGGGAATGTGATTTGGGGTGTCATTTTACATATACCCATGCTGGGTGAGAGAAATATCTTGGCAAAAGACAACTTTTCCCATTTTTTTATACAAAGTTGGCATTTGACCAAGATATTTTTCTCACCCAGCATGGGTATATGTAAAATGACACCCCAAAACACATTGCCCAACTTCTCCTGAGTACGGCGATACCAGATGTGTCACACTTTTTTGCTGCCAAGGTGGGCAAAGGGGCACATATTCCAAAGTGCACCTTTCGGATTTTGCAGGGCATTTTTTACACATTTTGATTGCAAAGTTCTTCTCACACATTTGGGCCCCTAAATTGCCAGGGCAGTATAACTACCCCACAGGTGACCCCATTTTGGAAAGAAGACACCCCAAGGTATTCCGTGAGAGGCATGGCGAGTTCCTAGAATTTTTTATTTTTTGTCGCAAGTTAGTGGAATATGAGACTTTGTAAGGAAAAAAGAAAAAAAAAAGAAAAATCATCATTTTCCGCTAAATTGTGACAAAAAAAAAAAAATTATAGGAACTCGCCGTGCCCCCCACGGAATACCTTGGGGTGTCTTCTTTCAAAAATGGGGTCACTTGTGGCGTAGTTATACTGCCCTGGCAATTTAGGGGCCCAAATGTGTAAGAAGTACCTTGCAATCAAAATGTGTAAAAAATGGCCTGCGAAATCCGAAAGGTGCCCCTTTGCCCACCTTGGCTGCAAAAAAGTGTCACACATGTGGTATCGCCGTACTCAGGAGAAGTTGGGCAATGTGTTTTGGGGGGTCATTTTACATATACCCATGCTGGGTGAGAGAAATATCTTGGCAAAAGACAACTTTTCCCATTTTTTTATACAAAGTTGGCATTTGACCAAGATATTTTTCTCACCCAGCATGGGTATATGTAAAATGACACCCCAAAACACATTCCCCAACTTCTCCTGAGTACGGCGATACCACATGTGTGACACTTTTTTGCAGCCTAGATGCACAAAGGGTCCCAAATTCCTTTTAGGAGGGCATTTTTAGACATTTGGATCCCAGACTTCTTCTCACACTTTCGGGCCCCTAAAAAGCCAGGGCAGTATAAATACCCCACATGTGACCCCACTTTGGAAAGAAGACACCCCAAGGTATTCAATGAGGGGCCTGGCGAGTTCCTAGAATTTTTTTTTTTTTTGCATAAGTTAGCGGATATTGATTTTTGTTTTTGTTTTTTTCTCACAAAGTCTCACTTTCCGCTAACTTAGGACAAAAATTTCAATCTTTCATGGACTCAATATGCCCCTCACGGAATACCTTGGGGTGTCTTCTTTCCGAAATGGGGTCACATGTGGGGTATTTATACTGCCCTGGCTTTTTAGGGGCCCTAAAGCGTGAGAAGAAGTCTGGAATATAAATGTCTAAAAATGTTTACGCATTTGGATTCCGTGAGGGGTATGGTGCGTCCATGTGAGATTTTATTTTTTGACACAAGTTAGTAGAATATGAGACTTTGTAAGAAAAAACAAACAAAAAATTTCCGCTAACTTGTGCCAAAAAAAATGTCTGAATGGAGCCTTACCGGGGGGGGGGGGGGGGTGATCAATGACAGGGGGGTGATCAATGACAGGGGGGTGATCACCCATATAGACTCCCTGATCACCCCCCTGTCATTGATCACCCCCCCTGTAAGGCTCCATTCAGACGTCCGCATGATTTTTTACGGATCCATGGATACATGGATCGGATCCACAGAACGCATGCGGACGTCTGAATGGAGCCTTACAGGGGGGTTATCAATGACAGGGGGTGATCAGGGTAATCAGGGTGATCACCCCCCTGTCACTGATCCCCCCCCCTGTAAGGCTCCATTCAGACGTCCGCATGATTTTTTACGGATCCATGGATACATGGATCGGATCCACAGAACGCATGCGGACGTCTGAATGGAGCCTTACAGGGGGGTTATCAATGACAGGGGGTGATCAGGGTGATCAGGGTGATCACCCCCCTGTCACTGATCACCCCCCCTGTAAGGCTCCATTCAGACATCCGCATGATTTTTTACGGATCCATGGATACATGGATCGGATCCACAGAACGCATGCGGACGTCTGAATGGAGCCTTACAGGGGGGTTATCAATGACAGGGGGTGATCAGGGTGATCACCCCCCTGTCACTGATCACCCCCCCTGTAAGGCTCCATTCAGACATCCGCATGATTTTTTACGGATCCATGGATACATGGATCGGATCCACAAAACGCATGCGGACGTCTGAATGGAGCCTTACAGGGGGGTTATCAATGACAGGGGGTGATCAGGGTAATCAGGGTGATCACCCCCCTGTCACTGATCACCCCCCCTGTAAGGCTCCATTCAGACATCCGCATGATTTTTTACGGATCCATGGATACATGGATCGGATCCACAGAACGCATGCGGACGTCTGAATGGAGCCTTACAGGGGGGTTATCAATGACAGGGGGTGATCAGGGTAATCAGGGTGATCACCCCCCTGTCACTGATCACCCCCCCTGTAAGGCTCCATTCAGACATCCGCATGATTTTTTACGGATCCATGGATACATGTATCGGATCCACAGAACGCATGCGGACGTCTGAATGGAGCCTTACAGGGGGGTTATCAATGACAGGGGGTGATCAGGGTAATCAGGGTGATCACCCCCCTGTCACTGATCACCCCCCCTGTAAGGCTCCATTCAGACATCCGCATGATTTTTTACGGATCCATGGATACATGTATCGGATCCACAGAACGCATGCGGACGTCTGAATGGAGCCTTACAGGGGGGTTATCAATGACAGGGGGTGATCAGGGTAATCAGGGTGATCACCCCCCTGTCACTGATAACCCCCCTGTAAGGCTCCATTCAGACATCCGCATGATTTTTTACGGATCCATGGATACATGGATCGGATCCACAAAACGCATGCGGACGTCTGAATGGAGCCTTACAGGGGGGTTATCAATGACAGGGGGGTGATCAGGGAGTGTATATGGGTGATCACCCGCCTGTCATTGATCACCCCCTGTAAGGCTCCATTCAGACGTCCGCATGTGTTTTGCGGATCCGATCCATGTATCCATGGATCCGTAAAAATCATGCGGACGTCTGAATGGAGCCTTACAGGGGAGTGATCAATGACAGGGGGGTGATCAATGACAGGGGGTGATCAGGGAGTGTATATGGGTGATCACCCACCTGTCATTGATCACCCCCCTGTAAGGCTCCATTCAGACGTCCGTATGCTTTTTGCGGATCCGATCCATGTATCCGTGGATCCGTAAAAATCATACGGACGTCTGAACGGAGCCTGACAGGGGGGTGATCAATGACAGGGCGGTGATCAATGACAGGGGGGTGATCAGGGAGTTTATATGGGGTGATCATGGGTGATCAGGGGTTTATAAGGGGTTAATAAGTGACGGGGGGGGGGTGTAGTGTAGTGTAGTGTAGTGTGGTGTTTGGTGCGACTGTACTGACCTACCTGAGTCCTCTGGTGGTCGATCCTAACAAAAGGGACCACCAGAGGACCAGGTAGGAGGTATATTAGACGCTGTTATGAAAACAGCGTCTAATATACCTGTTAGGGGTTAAAAAATTCGGATCTCCAGCCTGCCAGCGAGCGATCGCCGCTGGCAGGCTGGAGATCCACTCGCTTACCTTCCGTTCCTGTGAGCGCGCGCGCCTGTGTGCGCGAGTTCACAGGAAATCTCGCGTCTCGCGAGATGACGCATATATGCGTGACTGTGCGCCAGCCTGCCACCTCCGGAACGCACATGTGCGTTAGGCGGTCCGGAGGTGGTTAAGGACCAGTTCAGGTCTGAAGCTACTTTGTGAGTCTTACATAATAGAAACCACCCAAAAATGACCCCATTCTAGAAATTACACCCCTCAAGATATTCAAAACTGATTCTACAAACGTCGTTAACCCTTTAGGTGTTCCACAGAAGTTAAAGGCAAATAGAGATCAAATTTTAGATTTTTTGGCAAATTTTACATTTTAATACATTTTTTCCAGTAACAAAGCAAAGGTTAACAACCAAACAAAACAATATTTATTTCCCCGATTCTGTAGTTTGCAGAAACACCCCATATGTAGCCATAAACTACTGTATGGGCACACGATAGGGCGTAGAGGGAGGGAAAGGTGCGTTGTGTGGTTTTTGGAAGGCAGATTTTGCTGGACTGGTTTATTTACACCATGTCCCATTTGAAGCCCCCCTGATGCACTCCTACAGTAGAAACTCCATAACAGTGGCCCCATCTAAGAAACTACACCCCTCAAGGTATTCAAAACAGATTTTACAAACGTCGTTAACCCTTTAGGTGTTCCACAGGAGTTATTGGCAAATGGAGATGAAATTTAAGAATTTAAATTTTTTGGTTAATTTTCCATTTGAATCCATTTTTTCCAGTAACAAAACAAGGGTTAACAGCCAAACAAAACTCAGTATTTGGGGGGTTCAGCCCGCACAACCTTGTATGCAGGTGCACATTGCTATGGCGAAATACAGATACAAACGCAAAAACACAAATGCAATCACACACTGCAACCAGCACTCTGCCCTGCCTTTATGCTGGATGTTGAATAAGGCATTGGTGTACATTTTGGCCAAAGCGTAATAAGCCACTCACCACGTCAAGGTCGCCTTCATGAGTGGTCTCTAACACTAGTTCCTACCTGTTATGTGCCACGACAGCCACACCAAGTCCAGGGAGCGCAGGTACAGCATGCACGCCAAGCACACTCTGCTTTTAACCCCGTCCGGTGCCATTACAGCTTTCATCGGATCCAGGGATGCAAGTACCAACATGCATGCTGAGCCCACTATATACTTCTCCTGGAGCCAAATGGCTACTGGTAGGTGCTATATAAGCAGACTCAGTTTTATACTGACTAACCAGCCTCCAGGGCAGATTAACTGGTCAGGTGTGCATGGCTGCATGGAGATTGCCACGCCTCCAATATAAACTACAAATAAAAAAATGTGGGGGGTCCCTGATGCACCCCTAGAGTAGAAACTCCATAAAAGTGACCCCATCTAAGAAACTACACCCCTCAAGGTATTCAAAACAGATTTTACAAACGTCGTTAACCCTTTAGGTGTTCCACAAGAGTTATTGGCAAATGGAGATATAATGTAAGAATTACAATTTTTGGGCAAATTTTCCATTTTGATAATTTTTTTCCAGTAACAAAACAAGGGTTAACAGCCAAACAAAACTCAATATTTATTGTTCCGATTCTGTAGTTTGCAGAAACACCCCATATGTGGCCGTAAACTACTGTATGGGCACACGATAGGGCGTAGAGGGAGGGAAAGGTGCGTCGTGTGGTTTTTGGAAGGCAGATTTTGCTGGACTGGTTTATTTACACCATGTCCCATTTGAAGCCCCCCTGATGCACCCCAAGAGTAGAAACTCCATAAAAGTTACCCCATTTTGGAAACTACGGGATAAGTTGGCAATTTTGTTGGGACCATTTTTAGGGTACAGATGATTTTTGGTTGCTCTATATTACATTTTTGTGAGGCAAGGTTACCAAAAATAGAAATTCTGAAATTTCATCTCCATTTGCCATAAACTGTTGAGGAACACCTAAGGCTCCTTTCACACAGGCGAGTTTTCCGCGCGGGTGCAATGCGTGAGGTGAGCGCATTGCACCCGCACTGAATCCGTACCCATTCATTTCTATGGGGCTGTGCACATGAGCGGTGATTTTCACGCATCACTTGTGCGTTGCGTGAAAATCGCAGCAAGCTCTATTTTGTGCGTTTTTCATGAGGCCCCATAGAAGTGAATGGGGCTGCGTGGAAATTGCAAGTATCCGCAAGCAAGTGCTGATGCAGTGCGATTTTCATGCACGGTTGCTAGGAGACGATCGGGATGGGGACCCGATCATTATTATTTTCCCTTATAACATGGTTATAAGGAAAATAAAAATATATTTTACTCACCTTAATCCACTTGTTCGCGCAGCCGGCAACTCTTCTGTCTTCATCTGTGAGGAAAAGGACCTTTGATGACGTCACTACGCTCATTACATGGTCCGTCACATTATCCATCTCCATGGTAAAAGATCATGTGATGGACCATGTGATGACCGCAGTGACATCATAAAAGGTCCTATTCCTCACAGATGAAGACAGAAGAGATGCCGGCTGAGCGAGCAAGAGGATTAAGGTGAGTTAAATTTTTATTTTTAACCCCTCCAGCCGTATTTTAGTTAGCATTCTGTATTCAGAATGCTATTATTTTCCCTTATAACCATGTTATAAGAGAAAATAATACAATCTACACAACCTTGAACCCAAACCTGAACTAATGGGACACAGACGGATACGTTAAGACTTCTATTAGGACGGAAAGCAAACGTAATGCCTTTTAAAGGCTTCCGTTTTGCATTCTGTATGGGCATTCTGTTTCTTTCCGTTATAACCATATTATAACAGAAAGCCATAATGGAATCCCTAACGCTAGTGTGAACCCACCCTTAAAGGGGTTGTCCACTTTTAGGAGGAAACTGAACAACACATATGATCCACCTGCAATGAAGAATAGATCGTTACCTGACAGCTCCAGTTCTCTCTGCAGGGCTCTTTGTACCCGGCTGCAGCAGTGACATTGCGTTGACAGAATATGACCGCTGCACTGAAGAGGCTAGTGATTGTCTGCAGTGGTCACATGTTGTCGACGCAATATCACTGCTGCAGGAGAACCTGAATCACAGTGCAGGATATGCTGGGTAAGTAATAAATTAATAATCTCTTCTTTACTGCAGGTGGATAGTGGCATCGCTAGAGGGAAACGAGGGGGGGGTAATCGCCCCACTATGTTGTTCTTTGCCCCCCCCCCGCGTGCCCCCCGCTGATTCCCCCAGGTGAATACTAATGAGCGCTTCCATTATGGAAGCGCTCATTGGTACCGAAGGACCAGGAAGTGGTGAACGCTCTGTACTCACCACTTCCTGGTCCTCGGCTGTCGGCTGTGCAGGGATTCGCACAGTGTGAGGTCGCTCTGTGACCTCACGCTGTGCGCGCCTGTTTAGAGCACAGTCGACTGAGGAGGGAGAAAATTGCAGGCGGTGTCCGTCCAGGAGCAGGAGAGGTAAGTGTTTTTTTTATTTGATAAAAAATGTGGCTGCTGGGGGAATAATGTGGGCTAATTAGAGGCATACGGGGGCTAATTGGAGGCATATGGGGGCTAATTGGAGGCATATGGGAGCTAATAGGAGGCATATGGGGGCTATGGGGGCTAATTGGAGGCATATGGGGCTAATTGGAGGCATATGGAGGCTAATTGGAGGCATATGGGGGCTATGGGGCTAATTGGAGGTATATGGGGCTAATTGGAGGCATATGGGGGCTATGGGGGCTAATAGGAGGCATATGGGGGCTATGGGGGCTAATTGGAGGCATATGGGGGCTAATTGGAGGCATATGGGGGCTATGGGGCTAATTGGAGGCATATGGAGGCTAATTGGAGGCATATGGGGGCTAATGATCCATAATTGGGGCTAATTAGAGACACAAGGGGGCTCATTAGACTATTAGAGGCATGTGGGGGCTAATGAGACATATGGGGGCTAATGAGGCATATGGGCGCTAATAAGAGGCATAATGGGGGCTAATTAGGCATATGGGAGCTAATTAGGCATATGGGGCTAATAAGAGGCATAATGTGGGCTAATGAGGCATAATGGCTTATAATGGGGGCTAATGAGGCATAATGGGGGCTAATAAGAGGAATAATGGGGGCTAATGAGGCATAAGGGCTTATAAAGGGGGCTAATGAGGCATAAGGGCTGATATGGGGGCTAATGAGAGGCATGGGGGCTGATATGGGGGTGATAAGAGGCATAATGGGGGCTAATAGGAGGAATACTAGGGGCTAATGAGGCATAAGGGCTTATAATGGGGGCTAATGAGGCATAAGGGCTGATATGGGGGCTGATAGGAGAGGCATAATGAGGGCTAATGAGTGGCATAATGTGTCATCAACAGATGCCCCCATAAGAGTGTGTCTTCCTCAGATCCACCATAACAGTGCGCCTGCACACTGACGAGAGACAGAAAGAAGGGGAAAGAATCCGCGGAAGCAAGCAGAGGAAGGCACAGCAGACGACTGAATAGCTTCTTTTGTAAGTAAATTGCTTTATTATAAATGTATCTCTGCATACCGCAGTTCTCTTGTATTTTGTAATCTTATTTATATATACTTATTTTGTTTTTGCCCCCCCATTTTTGACTGTGGTATCTTTGTGCGCCCCCTATATATTGTTCCTAGAGTCGCCACTGCAGGTGGATCACATGTGCTGTTCAGTTTCCTCCTGGACAACTTACGGTAATTGACTTAAGGGCCAACATATTATTACTAACAGGTTTGAATACTTCAGAGAGCATAAATTACATATTTCATGTAGACTGTCAAAATAGAGATAATAGCAGCTCATTTTCCTCTGTTCCTCATGAAATCTAGTTTCTAATTAGAAAACACAAGTAAACGTGTGTCTTATTTCTAAAGTCTCAAGGAGAATCTTTGTTCATATTTGCTCATTATTCAACTTTGCCCTTTTTTTTGTAGGTCAGTTACTATTTTCCGCTAAAAACCCTGTGGCGTTCCTTTTTTGCTGCTCTTGTGGCTGCATTTACCCTAAGATCAATCAACCCGTTTGGGAACAGTCGTTTGGTTCTCTTTTATGTGGAATACCATACTCCTTGGTACATGGCTGAGCTATTTCCTTTCATTCTCTTGGGTGTTTTTGGAGGACTTTGGGGAACCCTCTTCATTCGTTGCAACATTGCTTGGTGCCGCAGACGCAAGACCACCAGCCTTGGCAAGTACCCAGTACTGGAAGTCATTGTGGTCACAGCAATTACAGCCATTATAGCTTACCCAAACCCATACACCCGAAGAAGCACAAGTGAACTCATCTCGGAGCTCTTCAATGACTGTGGAGCTCTTGAATCTTCTCAACTCTGTGATTACATTAATGATATCAACATGACCAGACCTGTGGATGACATCCCGGATCGACCAGCTGGTCCAGGAGTTTACACTGCCATGTGGCAATTGGCTTTAGCTCTTGTTTTTAAAATTGTTATCACTATTTTCACATTTGGCATGAAGGTAAGTGTACTAGATAAATGTATTAGACTAATGTGCATATGGCCAGGATACTTTATAATATTGTTTACAATAAAGGTCTTCAGTTACTTGGTAAAGTGATTTCCATCAGTTATTGTGAGCCAAAACCAGGTGCGGGTTAAAAACACAGAACAGGTGAATATCTTTCCCTTATACATTATGTCTATAGAGGCTCCAGGTTTTGGCTCACAATCACTGACTTGTGAACTGGGCCTCACTGGTTACTTCACAAATACAGCAGTTTTATATGGAAGACAAAAAGCTGTTTTGCTCATTAGCACTTTGTGAACATTAAAGGGGTTCTCCGGGAATTAAGAAAATTAAAATACGTAAATATTACTTTATTTAAGGCTACTTTCACACTAACACTTTAGTTTTTTCCGGTATTGAGATCCATCATGGGGGCTCGATACCGGAAAAAAAAAAACCGCTTCAGTTTTGTCCCCATCCCCATTCATTGTCAATGGGGACTGAACAGAAAGTAAAGCTCCAAAATGCATTTTGTTTCGTTTAGTTGCGTTCCCATACCGGAGAGCAAACTGCAACATGTTGTAGTTTGCTTTCTGTCCTGGGATGCGGAGCAAGACGGATCCGGCATGACCCCTAATGCAAGTCAATGGGGATGGATCAGTTTTCTCTGCCACAATCTGCCACAATAGAAAACGGATCCGTACTCCATTGACTTTCAATGGAGTTTATGACGGATCCGTCTTGGCAATGTTAAAGATAATACAACCGGATCTGTTCATAACGGATGCAGATGGTTGTATTATCAGTAACGGAAGCGTTTTTGCTGAACCCTACCGGATCCAGTAAAAACACTAGTGTGAAAGTAGCTTTATAAATACATTCCCAAATACCTTTCATTAGTTATAACAAAATGGCCGCTGTCCTATTGGTGCTCACAAAACCTGTCCTGATCACACAGGAGGACAAGTTACTTCATAACACTGAGGTAAAGAGCTGCCTCATCCTCCTCTCTGCTCTACTTGTCAGGGATTATAATCCTGAATACAGTTTAATATGATATTTAGCTGAATCTTTGTGGGAATTTAGTTCATGAGCAGATGTGAAGTACAGAGAGGACGGACAGGACAGACTGTGGTAATGGAGACTGAATACAAGAGCGGCTCATTAGCCACATCTGCTCATGAAGTTAATTCGAACAGAGATTCAGGTAAAGATCTTATCATACAGTCCTGATCAAAAGTTTAAGACCACTTGAAAAATGGCAAAAAATCATATTTAGCATGGCTGGATCTTAACAAGGTTCCAAGTAGAGCTTCAACATGCAACAATAAGAAATGGGAGTGAGACAAAACATTTTTTGAGCATTCAATTTTATGAAAACAATGAATAAACTGAAACAGGCAGTTTTTCAGCTGATCAAAAGTTTAGGGCCACATGCCTTTAAAAGGCCAAATCTGTGCAAAGATGTGGATTCAGAGGCAAAAAAACGCTGCCTTTTTGGGGGTTGTTGAACTGCATAAGGCCTCATGCACACGACCGTTGTGTGCATCCGTGGCCGTTGTGCCGTTTTCCGTTTTTTTTCGCGGACCCATTGACTTTCAATGGGTCCGTGGAAAAATCGGAAAATGCACCGTTTTGCAGCCGAGGCCGTGATCCGTGTATCCTGTCCGTCAAAAAAATATGACCTGTCCTATTTTTTTGACGGACAACGGTTCACGGACCCATTCAAGTCAATGGGTCCGTGAAAGAACACGGATGCACACAAGATTGGCATCCGTGTCCGTGATCCGTGGCCGTAGGTTGCTTTCATACAGACGGATCCGAAGATCCGTCTGCATAAAAGCTTTTTCTGATCTAAGTTTTCACTCCGTGAAAACTCATTTCCGACAGTATATTCTAACACAGAAGCGTTCCCATGGTGATGGGGACGCTTCTAGTTAGAATACACTGCAAACTTGGTACAAGACTGCCCCCTGCTGCCTGGCAGCACCCGATCTCTTACAGGGGGATATGATAGCACAATTAACCCCTTCAGGTGCGGCATCATATCCCCCTGTAAGAGATCAGGGCTGCCAGGCAGCAGGGGGCAGACCCCCCCCCCTCCCCAGTTTGAATATCGTTGGTGGCACAGTGTGCCCCCACCATCGCCCCCCCTCCCTCCCTCTATTGTATTAAATCGTTGGTGGCACAGTGTGCCAACCACCATCGCCCCCCCCCCCTCTATAGCAGTAACATTGGTGGCAGTGTGCGGTCTCAACAGTAGAAGATTCATACTTACCTGCTTCTTGCTGCTGCGATGTCTGTGTCCGGCCGGGAGCTCCTCCTACTGGTAAGTGACAGTTCTTTAGCAATGCGCCGCACAGACCTTTCACTTACCAGTAGGAGGAGCTCCCGGCCGGACACAGACGTCGCAGCAGCAAGAAGCAGGTAAGTATGAATCTTCTACTGTTGAGACCGCGCACTGCCACCAATGTTACTGCTATAGAGGGAGGGAGGGGGGGGCGATGGTGGTTGGCACACTGTGCCACCAACGATTTAATACAATAGAGGGAGGGAGGGGGGCCGATGGTGGTTGGCACACTGTGCCACCAACGATTTAATACAATAGAGGGAGGGAGGGGGGGGCACACTGTGCCACCAACGATATTCAAACTGGGGAGGGGGGGGGGCTGCCCCCTGCTGCCTGGCAGCCCTTATCTCTTACAGGGGAATATGATAGTACAATTAACCCCTTTAGGTGCCGCACTTAAAGGGGTTAATTGTGCTATCATATCCCCCAGTAAGAGATCGGGTGCTGCCAGGCAGCAGGGGGCAGTCTTGTACAAAGTTTGTAGTGTATTCTAACCTGAAGCGTCCCCATCACCATGGGAACGCCTCTGTGTTAGAATATACTGTCGGATTTGAGGTTCACGAAGTAGCTCATATCCGACAGTATATTCTAACATAGAGGCGTTCCCATGGTGATGGGGACGCTTCAAGTTAAAATATACCATCGGATTGGAGAAAACTCCAATCCGATTGTATAAAAGAACTCCAGACTTTACATTGAAAGTCAATGGGGACGGATCCGTTTGAAATGGCACCATATTGTGTCAACATCAAACGGATCCGTCCCCATTGACTTGCATTGTAATTCAGGACGGATCCGTTTGGCTCCGCACGGCCAGGCGGACACCAAAACGACTTTTTTTTCATGTCCGTGGATCCTCCAAAAATCAAGGAAGACCCACGGACGAAAAAACGGTCACGGATCACGGACCCACGGACCCCGTTTTTGCGGGCCGTGAAAAAAAACTGTCGTGTGCATGAGGCCTAAGCAGGGTCTCTCACAGCGCCCCATTGCTGCTGGGGTGGGACGCATTAAGACAGTCATTTGGAATTTCTTAAATTCTTAAATGATCCTGAGGGTTAGGCCTCCTGCACACGACAGTATTTTTTAACGTCCCGCAAAACGTGGTTCCGTTGTACCGTGATCCGTGCCCGTTTTTTCTTCCGTGGGTGTTCCGTGATTTTTGGAGGATCCACGGACATGAAAAATGAAAAAAAAAATCTAAGTCAAGTTTGCCATTGAAATGATAGGAAAAAATGGACACGGATCACGGACACGGATCACGGATGCGGATGACAATCTTGTGAGCATCCGTGATTTTTCACGGACCCATTGACTTGAATGGGTTCGTGAACCGTTGGCCGTGAAAAAAAGGTCATATTTTTTTCACGGGCAGGAAACACGGATCACGGATGCGGCTGCCAAACGGTGCAGTTTCCGATTTTTCCACGGACCCATTGAAAGTCAATGGGACCGCAGAAAAACACGTTAAACGGGACAATGGCCACGGGTGCACACAACGGTCGTGTGCAGGAGGCCTTATGGAACAAAAAAGTCAAGTGGAAGACCCCAAAATTTTTTATCAGCACTGAGCCGGAGGATCCAATTGGCCGTCAAGACACTAGACGATCCTTGACCCAAATTAAGGCCCTTACTGGTGCTGACTACAGCCCCATAACCATCAGACGGCATCTGAGACTGAAGGGCTTAAAAAACAAAAAACGTATTCAAAGACCTCGTCTCCTTGAACGCCACAGAACTGCTCGTTTGGACTTTGCAAGAGAGCACCAAACATGGGACATTCAAAGGTGGAAGAAAGTTTTATTCTCTAATGAGAAAAAATGTAACCTTGATGGTCCTGATGGTTTCCAACGTTACTGGCATGACAAGCAGATCCCACCTGAGATGTTTTTTACGCGCCACAGTGGAGGAGGCGCCATAATGGTCTGGGGTGCTTTTTCCTTCAGTGAAACAATGGAGCTTCAGGAAGTGCAGGGGTGTCAAACGGCCGCTGGCTATGTCCAGATGTTACAGAGAGCATTCCTCATGACTGAGGGCCCTCGTCTGTGTGGTAATGACTGGGTTTTTCAACAGGACTACGCTACAGTACACAATGCCTGCAGGACAAGGGACTTCTTCCAGGAGAATAACATCACTCTTTTGGCCCATCCTGCATGTTCCCCTGATCTAAATCCAATTGAGAACCTTTGGGGATGGATGGCAAGGGAAGTTTACAAAAATGGACAACAGTTCCAGACAGTAGATGCCCTTCGTGCGGCCGTCTTCACCACTTGGAGAAATGTTCCCACTCACCTCATGGAAACGCTTGCATCAAGCATGCCGAAATGAATTTTTGAAGTGATAAAGAATAACGGCGGAGCTACTCATTACTGAGTTCATGTTTTGAAGTTGGGTTTCTGTTTTGGGGGGTTTAGTTATTTTTTGGAGGTGTGGTCCTAAACTTTTGATCAGCTGAAAAACAGCCTGTTTCAGTTTAATAGTTGTTTTCATAAAATTGAATGCTCAAAAAATGTTTTGTCTCACTCCCATTTCTTCTTGTTGCATGTTGAAGCTCTACTTGGAACCTTGTTAAGATCTAGCCATGCTAAATATGATTTTTTGCCATTTTTCAAGTGGTCTTAAACTTTTGATCAGGACTGTATGTATTCAGGATCATAATCCCTGACAGGCAGAGCAGAGAGGAGGATAAGGCAGCTCTTTAGCTTAGTGTTGTGAAGTAACTTGTCCTCCTGTGTGATTAGGACTGGTTTTGTGTGTACTTATAGGACAGCGGCCATTTTGTTTCTCCTAATCATTGCTCCACAGACAAAATGAGCCATTATAATTAATGAAAGGTATTTGGGAATATATTTATAATAAAGTAATATTTAGGAATTTTCATTTTCTTAATTCCTGGAGAACCCCTTTAATGGCTGCCTTGGAGAGTTAATATACAAAAGTCTCCTGGTTAGAGTCTTCAGATCTCACCATCGTAAAAATCTCATTGCAATCAAAAATACATCAAGCTCTAGTTATATACTCAGGCAAAATCAATTCGTAGTACAAGCTGAAATGTACAGTATATTAAATAAATTATTAGAAATAATCATTATGAACTTCCAAAGCACATAACATGAACAAAGTTGTGTCTCAACTGGTGAGGGTGCTGCCACATGTTTAGGTTTTTCATGTAGTTTTTGAAGCCAAAACCAGGTGTGGATTGAAAAAGGTGGAGATGTAGTATTTTCCCCTAATACTTTCTCTCCTGTTATTATGATCCTGATTTTGGCTTCAAAACTGCATCAGAAAACCATGGAAATGTGACAGCATCCTGAGGTGGATTCTCTAAGCCCCTTGTCCAGAATAGTAGGTGCATAGCTGCCTACTGTCCCGATTTTGCCGGGACTGTCCCTGATTTTCAGAGACAGTCCCGGCAAATTCGTGCTGCCTCGGGCTGGAAAATGGGTGGGGCAAATGCAAACCCTGGCCACAAATTGGTCTTATATGCCCCGATTTTACAACTCAAATGTTGGTAAGTATGCAGATGTTGAGAATCACAGAAAGGTGGCACTGGTGTAGCAGAGCAAAAAGACTGATGTAGAACTGCGAAGAACTGGTGTGGCAGAATATATAACACTCCAATAAATGCATAACGTGTAAAGAGTGAAACTGGATCGCACATCCTAATACTATGCTTTTATCTAATAACTGCTTCTCAGCATGATTTAACATCGCTTCTCAGCGCAATTTGTCGTATACCTACCCCTATGTTGCCTCTTTGAATGGGAGCCTACTCTAAATTTGGTGCAGCGCTGCGCAGCGACCACCGTAGCCGCAGATCCACACCAGCAGGCAGCGGGACCCAGCAGTCAAACAGCGCCCCGCTGTCTGGCAAAGCCACCCTGGCACTGGGCCCCACCAACCCACCAGCACAGCGCCAAAGCAACAACGGCCGCCACACAGCACTGCACCATGTGAACAGGTGTGAAACTCACCTTATCGCATACTCTCAGGAACTCAAACTGAGAGGAGGTAGGAATTTATACACCCTTAAGCCTCATGCAGACATCCTTGGAACACGGTCCATGAGATACCGGACTGGAATCCTGCTTATAGTGCAGGAGCGCACAGCGTCATTAACCAACGCACAAACAGAAAAATAAACAAAGTGAAAGGAAAGAAAATAAAGACAACAATTCATATACGTGAACATGATTACAGACAATTCATTAAATTAGAAAACTTAATCTGAATGTGAAAAAGTAAATTTCTAAATATTTGTACCATAATTATGTACACGATTACTCAGTGATGAAAAGAATATCATATAAAAAATACTACATGATACAATTCAACATAATACAGTGAATAATGAATAAAAAATAATCCATAACTTGATATTAAAGTGACTAGCACAGAACTTGAAACAAGATGTTTCTTCTTCAATCCGATCTCAACTTGATCTATTTCTAAGGGTCCATAATATATTCCCAAAGGTTATCCTCCTAAATACTATAATTGAATTATTGATCAAGAAAAAAAGATAAAAATTATTAAGAAATAAAATAACAACCCCTTTATACCCCAATCATTACAAGAGCGCTATATTCAAAGAAAGGACCTAAAACTCACAACATTCAAACTCTGGGGAATCTTAGTTTTCAAAATTGTGGCAGAATATACAGGTAGGCCAGATGCAGTATGCAGCGATGTAGCAGAGCCAGAGTAACAGAGCTGAACTGATGCAGATAGACTGGAGTAGTGAAACCGAACTGAAGTACCAGAGCTGGAGCAGTAAAGCTGATTTTGATTAACTTGGTATAGCAGAGCAGATGTAGTGCACCGAAACCTGATGCAGCAAAGTTTGTGTAGTGTGGCTCAACTTGGTATAGCAGGCTGATGTAGTAGAACTGAACTTGATGTAGAAGAGTAGAAGTAGTGTAGCTGACCATGGTATAGATAAGTTGATGGAGTGGAGCTGAACTTTGTATAGCTGAGCTAACGTAGTGAGGCTGAACTTGATATAGCAGGACTGATGTGGTAGCATTGCTTGATACAGCAGAGTTGATGGAATATGAGGAGTAAACAAGACGAGGGAAGAGGAATAGGTCTTTTTGGGGAGGTATAGGGAGGATTAGGGAAAAGATGCGTGAAGGAGACAGGTTGTGGGTAGCCTTGTATGTCATTGTCAGTACTTTGAAACTGTTTCGCTGGCCAGTAAATAGCTAGTAAAGGGATTGGCATAGTAAAGGGATTGGCAAAGTAAAGGGATTGGCCAAGAAGAGAGGCAGTAGAGGAAAGAAGGGAGATGTGAAATAACTGTGCAACAGAGTTGCGGATATATTGGAGGGGTGCAACAGGCCACATTAAACATTGTGGCAGTAGTCTAGGGGGGATTTGATAAGGGCATGTACAAGCATTTTGGTTCACTCAAGGATAAGGAAAGAGCAGATTCAAGAAATGTTATTGAGGTGAGGGCTTCAGGTTATAAGAGCTTGGATTTGTAGTCTGAGGGACCAGGCAGAATCATATGTGGGGGAAGTGTGGAGCTAATAACTATGATAGATGTGCTATTGTTATTAAATATCAACAATTAAAGGACTTTTCTGGTTATTTCAAGTTATCCCCTATTCACAGGATAGGGATAACTATTAGATAGGTGTGGGTCCTACCACTGGGACCCCCACAATCACTAGAACGGGAGCCCCAAACCCCATGGAGCCCCCCCTGAAATAAACGAAGCAGGTGGTCTGAAATGCGCACGGCTACTCCATTCATTTCTAAGGGAGTTCTGGACATAGCCAAGTGCTGTACTGGGTATAGGTATAACCCTTTAAAGGGATTGAATATGAAGTTTTTAAACCCTTAATAAAAGTGTTAGTGGAAGATATCAGGGGCAAATGCAATATTATATCAACAGTGTGAACCACCGTGTATCACAATCACCCAAAATAATCCGCTCAGCCCTGAAGTTACTTAGTAAATTCTTAGTTAAAGCGATCAGTTATTCACCCAGTTTTTCTCATCAGGAACACGTCCTCCTTTATGTCGCCAGCAGACTTTTTGCAGGTGTCTTTCCTGTTTCATGAATATTTACAAGCTGTTTTAGTAAGAGAGACCACCAAGAGTTTTTCTGGTCTAGAAGGTCGCCTAGGAGCACTTCTCTAAATATTTAAAGAACCTACAGTAATTATAAAAAAAATCCATGGTACAGTAAGCCTTTCACTAGAAGATGTTTTGTTCATAATTTGTCCTGCCCAGTGGTCAGCAGTCTGTTTTGCAGAGAACAAGCTGAGTTTTATCTTTACGCATCTTGGGGCTGCTAGGGTGTATTTGCATAATTTTTTTACAATATTATGGTAACATCTTTTGAAACACTACATAATGTTGAAAGCAATTAAAGTATTTTTATGAGTTAAAAAATAAAACTAAATGGTATGGAAGGTGTTAAAATAATAAAACAATTTATGCTTCCTAATTCAAACCCCCCATTCCAGCGCCACAACTCCGACCCTCTATGCCGCTGCCGCCATGACACGATGTTCTTGATCGAAGCAGTGATGCTCCCCATATTCTGCATGTGACCCCTACAGCCAATCATTGGCCTCAGTGTTATTTTGCACAAAACCACTGAGACTACAGATTGGCTGAAGTCAGGGATGGTATATGAGCATGTTATCGTCATGTACCATAGATAGATTCTGACCAGATGTGGACAACTCCATTAAAGGGGACCTAAACCTTCTGTGAAATCAGGATCATGCTGCAGCTTCTGCGCCTTCAGGTTTCATCTGCTCTGCTTGGCTTTTCCAGCGTGCGGAGTACATAGCCCATACACTTTTTGGTGAATCCATACTCCACATGCTTGGAAAACAGAGCAGAACAGATGAAACCTGGAGGTTGTAGTGTTTGGAGTGCCAGTTAATGGTAAATTAACGACTAATATATGCCCATGCTGGAACACCTCCAGAATGCTTTCTTAGTCAATTAGCACCGTTTCTTTACAGCTTCAGATAATAATGTAGAGGTCTTCACCTTCTCGTAGATGGCATACTTTAGTCCAGAGCTGTAGTTCTTGTAGAGGTCAAACAGACTTGTAAAACAGCTTACAGAAGGAAGGGAACCCAGGGGGTAAGGCCTCTCTCACACTTCCGTTTTTGTTTTTTTCGTTTTGTGGGGCAATTATTTGCTTTCCGTATACGGAACCATTAATTTCAATGGTTCCGCAAAAAAAAAACGGAATGTAATCCGTATGCATTCCGTTTCAGTATTTCAGTTTTTCCGTTCCGTTGAAAGATAGAACATGTCCTATTATTACCCGCAAATCACGTTCCTTGGCTCCATTCAAGTCAATGGGTCCGCAAAAAAAACAAACTGAACACATACGGAAATGCATACGTATGTCTTCCGTATCCGTTCCGTTTTTGCAGAACCATCTATTGAAAATGTTTGCCCAGACCAATTTTTTCTATGTAATTACTGTATACTGTATATGCAATACGGAAAAACGGAACGGAAGCGGAAACACAACGGAAACAAAAAAAACTGTAGGGGCCCAGTCCAATACTGACTGAGATCAACCTTTTTATTAGCATGGCTATAGAGATCCTACAGGCATGAACATGCAACAACCAACAAGTTGGCACCAGTATCAAATTACAGTACTTTGCATTGACTCTCTTGTTTCTGGAAATAATCCATCCTTATTTTGCATAAATGTACTATTTTGAAGTGTTTATTCATCCACGCAACTGATATTCTTTATTTCTGCAGATCCCATCTGGTCTATTTATTCCAAGCATAGCAGTGGGAGCTATAGCTGGTCGCATAGTCGGTGTTGGAGTTGAGCAGCTTGCCTACCACCACCATGACTGGATCATCTTTAGGAACTGGTGCAGACCAGGAGCAGATTGTGTCACTCCAGGCCTCTATGCTATGGTGGGAGCTGCAGCTTGCCTAGGTACAGACCCGTAAAGTTTTACTGCATCATTTTCATGTCTACCTTAAAGATTATTCAGTTGACTGGAAATTGATCTAACATTTTTGAAAAAACTTTTGGGTTGAATTTTTCCAGCGAGAGAAAGAAAGCGAGAGAGTAGATGTATTATAATAGGAAGCACTGTTCAATAGATCAGGGCATGGTTGGTTTTGTGTCAGATTTTACAGAATCCATTTGTCTTCTGCAGCCTTCTTGTATGCTCACACATTGCAGGCTGCTCAATTCTGTTCAGTGTTAAATACATCAGACAAACCCTCTGATAGCTCGCTCTGTAACCACTCTACCACTCTCTCTGCTCCATGTAGTACAATCTTTACAACCAGCTAAAGTAAACATAAATCACAAGGGATATCAAGTTTATAAAAGTCCAGGATAAGGCCTCATGCACACGACAGTATTTTTTCACGGTCCGCAAAACAGGGTTCCGTTGTTCCGTGATCCGTGTCCGGTTTTTCTTCCGTGTGTCTTCTGTGATTTTTGGAGGATCCGCCTGGCCGTGCAGAGCCAAACGGATCCGTCTTGACTTACAATGCAAGTCAATGGGGACGGATCCGTTTGACGTTAACACAATATAGTGCAATTGCAAACGGATCCGTCCCCCATTGACTTTCAATGTAAAGTCAGGAGTCCCTATCAGAGTTTTCTCCAATCCAATGGTATATTTTAACTTGAAGTGTCCCCATCACCATGAGAACGCCTTTATGTTAGAATATACCATCGGATTTGAGTTACATTGTGAAAACTCAGATCCGACAGTATATTCTAACACAAAGGCGTTCCCATGGTGATGGGGACGCTTCAAGTTAGAATATACTAAGAACTGTGGACATGACTGCCCCCTGTTGCCTGGCAGCATCTGATCTCTTACAGGGGGCTGTCATCCGCACAATGAACCCCTCAGGTGCATATCATAGCCCCCTGTAAGAGATCAGGTGCTGCCAGGCAGCAGGGGGCAGACCCCCCTCCCTGACCAGTTTTTAATTCATAAGTGGCCAGTGCAGCCCCCCTCCCTCCCTTGTGTTAAATTCATTGGTGGCCAGTGCGGCCCCCCTCCCTCCCTTCCCTGTATTAAATTCATTGGTGGCCAGTGCGGCCCCCCCCCCCCCCAGCAGGGCCGTTTGAAGGAATTTGGGGGCCCCAAGCAAAATAGACATGGAGGCCCCCCCTCCACGCCCTCCCCACCTTACGCACGCAAAGCCTACAGGAACCACAGTATAGCCATACAGTTTAAGTTCACCCACACTTTATATAAATAAAAAAGGAGGTTTACAGTGCAAATACTGCAGTTGCATTTAATGTGCATGAAATTTGAACATTTTCAACAAATGAACATTTGCAAAAAACACCACTGTACCATACAATCCAATATACATTAAAAAAGTGCACAATAACTAAATCCAACATACTTAAAACACACACACATTAACATTTTTCAGTTCTTACAAACATGTGCAAATGATCTAAAACTAAGGCAATCACAATGTCCTCCATGTCCAAAAACTGGCGAACATCACGCTCAATTGATGTAAGTGCCAGTCCTGTGAGCCTTTCTTGGCCCATGGTGGACCTCATGTAATTTTTTATCAGCTTCAAAGCTGAAAAGCTCTTCTCACCAGAGGCCACTGACACAGGGAGAGTCAGGAGTAGACGCAAAGCAATGCTTAAATTACTGTACAAATCCAGTAGCTTCTCACTGTATATGTAATTAAGCATGTCAAATGGGGAAGTGGCTACATGGTCTGGAAAAGTGTAGAGAGATGAATTGATCTCAAGTGCCAAGTCATCAGCATCAATGTCATGGAGGGTTTGTCCTTCTTACTTCCCCTCCCTGTGTCCTTCTTATTCCCCTCCCCGTGTGCTTCTTACTCCCCCCTCCCTTCTTATTCCACTACCCCATGTCCTTCTTAGTCCCCCCTCCCCCTCCCTGTGTCCTTCTCTACCTCCTCTACCGATATCTCCTCCTCTACCTCCTGGCTGTCACTCAGTCCGGCCGGGAACCGCTGTCACGGACGGTGTACAGGAAACAAGACAATGCAACATGCATATATGACTCACTGGATCCAAAGCTAAGGAACCAAAAGGGAGACCACTGCACAAGACCTGGCACTTTCCCTGGCTGCTCAGCCTATGCAAAAATCCCAGAGGTGGATGGTTGCATATCCACGTACCTCGACTATATAACACCTGAACACCCTACAATAGTGAGGGGACACGACCACCGGCTCCCTACACCAGACACGGAGGGAGTCAGGGTCACCTGGGATCCAGCAAACAGAAAATAACAGATAAATGTACAGCACTTAACTTAGTAGCAGACTGGGAAATAGGATCAGCATGCACACACACTCCAGGAAGAAGTATAAGCCACCCAGTAATGCATTATGGGGAGGAATTTAAAGGGAAGCAATCAGTCCAACTACATGACAGCTGAGAGAGGCTAACGAGATGAGGAACTGAACACCACAACAAAGAAAACTCAAGGAGGAGGTTCTGAAAGGCTTCTGTCAGAGCTTCTCAGCTGTCTGGTTGTGACAACCGCGTGGTACAGGTCAGGAGATTCAGTTTCCTGTTCCCGGCCACGGCCGGACTAAAAGGAAGTGAGCACTCACTCAGTGTACACTTCCTGTCAGTCCGGCCGGGAACAGGAAACTGAATCCCCTGTTCCTGTACCGCGCGGTACCCGGCCGGACTGAGTGACAGCCAGGAGGTAGAGGAGGAGAGCTCGGCCACGCTACAGAGCAGCAGTCAGCACAGCAGAGGAGGAACTCGGGAGGTAACCAGGAGTGCTGCAGCTGCCTGAGGCTCTCTATAGAGCGCTCAGGCGGCTGCAGCCTTAAAGGAAGCAAAACAAGCACCGGCTCTGCTTGGGGCCCCGGGCCAGCTTGGGGCCACAAGCAATTGCTTGTTTTGCCTGTCTGTTAGCGACGGGCCTGCCCCCCGGCCCCCCTCCCCTGTATTAAATTCATTGGTGGCCAGTGCGGCCGCCCCCGGGCCCCCCTCCCTCCCCTGTATTAAATTCATTGGTGGCCAGTGCGGCCCCCCCTCCCTCCCTCCCCTGTATTAAATTCATTGGTGGCCAGTGCGGCCTCCCCTCTCCCCCCCATCATTGGTGGCAGCGGAGAGTTCCGATCGGAGTCCCAGTTTAATCGCTGGGGCTCCGATCGGTAACCATGGCAGCCAGAACGCTACTGCAGTTCTGGCTGCCATGGTTACTCAGCAATTTTTGAAGCATTATACTTACCTGCGCTGTCTGTGACTGGCCGGGCGCTCCTCCTACTGGTAAGTGAAAGGTCTGTGCGGCGCATTGCTTATAGCACAGAATTTAATACGGGGGGGGGGGGGGGCTGGGGGGGGCCGCACTGGCCACCAATGAATTTAATACAGGGGAGGGAGGGAGCTGAGTGAAAACTCAGCTCTGAAAAAGCTGTATGCAGACGGATCTGCGACTCCGTCTGTGCTAAAGTAGCCTACGGACGCGGATGGCAATCTTGTGTGCCTCCGTGTTTTTTCACGGACCCCTTGACTTGAATTGGTCCGTGAACCGTTGCCCGTCCAAAAAATAGGACAGTCAATGGGTCAGCAGAAAATCACGGAAAACAGAACAACGGACACGGATGCACACAACGGTCGTGTGCATGAGGCCTAAGAGAGAGAAGTGCTACAGAATGAGCAGTCAGAGAACTTGTTTGACAGATTTCACACAGAATTGTATTGAGCAGCCTGCAATGTATGAGAATACATGCAGGCTGCTAAAGACAAAGAGGACAGAAGAAAATAAATATATATTTATCCCACAATAGAGCCAATGCAATAAAACCCCACCCAAAAGCCTTTAAACAAAGCAACCAATATATGTATTAAGTATTGATGAAAAACAAACAAACAAAAAAAAAAGAGCTTTCCTGTACAGTATAGCTAGTACAGGTCTAATATTTATACTTAAATCACTATATACATGGGATTAATTCTTCAGTACTTTCAGGAACCTTCAATTTCAGTAGTTTATTATTCAGTGTTCGGACCAGTTACTTAAATAAATGGTAATAAATAATGTTGGGCATATGATGGTGCTCAACATCTACAGTATATTAACTGTGCCTTACAAATTCAGCTCAAGGGGTAAATTCTGATCGCTGATGTAGAACATGTTTTTTCAAGCCAAAGTCACTCTTCCCAGGCGTTATGCTATATTCATAATGTCATGTCATGCTGGGTTTTCTCTGTTTTGGTAATTGAGCTCCCAAAGTGTAAAGTAGATATTACAGATGGTGGAAAGAGAAACTGTGAAGCAATAAAAGAAGTGAACTATGGGAAATCAATACCCAGACCATAGTACAACTGTAACTCTAACAATGGAAGCATTGTGGTGGGTAACATGCTATAGCATAGGAGTGAATCAAAGTGTAGGTTCACTTAAAAATGTATTAGAGGTTTGCTCAAGTAGCTATTACCTAAATTTACTGTTATTATTAGAATTGCTCCCATTAGCTGCAAGAGCGACCTGATGAAAACATGCAATATTAGAAGCCATGAGACTGCCTGCTGGGTTTATGTAGGTAAACTGTAGTCTATACAATATAGCAGGGACCAGAAACCTCCAGCACTCCAGCTGTTGTGAAAGTACAACTCCCAGCATGCACACTTGTTTGGCTGCTCTTGTAGTAGTTTCATAAAAGCTGGAGTGCTGGAGGTGGCTGATATATAGGAGAATATAGGTAATTGTCAATTTAAATAAAATCTATGTTCCTTACCAGACAGGGATTTACTGGCCATAGACTACAGAGGAATTTCTTGGTTGGCCAATGCCCAGAGGGCAGCACGAGCCCACCGCACAGCCGCCAGCTAGACATAATGATCTGTTATGCCCAGAGTTAATCAGTTAACTATCCGGCCAATTTGACATTCAGCAGTGCACTTATATGTTCTAAAGCCCTTTTATGGCGTGTATTAGTGGCAAAAAAATATATATTTGCCGGTCGGCGGTGCAGTTATACAGTATGTTCTAAAGCACTTTTTTGCGTGTATTATTGGCACAAAGAAAAGTATTTGCCGTTGTGTGGTGAAGTGAGAAAATTACAGCCCGTTATGGCATGTATTAGTGGCAAAAAATATATATATTTGGCGTTCAGCGGTGCAGTTATATGTTCTAAAGCCCTTTTTGGCATGTATTAGTGGCAAAAAAAAAAATATTATTTGCCATTCAGCGGTGCAGTTATATGTTCTAAAGCCTTTTGTGGCGTGTATAAGTGGAAAATATATATATATTTGCCATTCAGCTGTGCAGTTGTATGTTCTAAAGCCCTTTATGGTGTGTATAAGTGGCAAAAAATATATATTTTTGCCGTTAAGCAGTGCAATTATATGTTCTAAAGCCTTTTGTGGAGTGTATAAGTAGAACTAAATAAGGGCATCCAGAGGAGCAGCAACATTTTGCATGAACTACATCAAGACATCCTGCCGTTCGCTCTGGCGCTTTAATTCCTGTAACAGATCATAACCCACAGCCTTGGGATGACCAGTGGGGTCCATGCCCTGAGTGTACTGTAACGGATCAGCACTTGTGAACCCACTGTGCTACTCCAGAGCAGTCCCAGAGTCAGTAGTAGCTGGTACAGGAGGACCAGAAGATACTTGAGATAGTTACCAGCAGTACAGGCGCGGTAAACAGGCAGGGTAGTTACCAGGAGCAACAAAGCAGGAACCGAAGGATGAGGCAGAGGCGTAGTCAGACAGGCAAAAGGTCAGGGCAGGCGGTACAGGTACAGGTCAGGCAACCCGGGTCAGCAACGGGAAAAATAAATCTGTGGAGCGGAATCCTCAGAAGCAACATCACTCACACAAACAGAGTGTCCGGGACTGCAGCAGTAACTTGGAAGCACTGGCCATTGATCACCGAAGAGCACAGCGCTTGGGACCGCGGTGGTAAGCAGGTGAACAGCGTCGTACAGCAGTCACTGTTACAGTACCCCCACCCTCACGCCCCCACTTCTAGAGTCCACGACGAGACAGAAAGATCTTTATCAGATCCGGCGGCTCCCAAGATCTCTCTTCAGGACCAAATTCCTTCCAGTCCACAAGATAGTAGGTCTTCCTACCATGTTTCTTAATGTCCAGGATGTCCTTGACTTCAAATATCTCATCAGCATTTTTTGATACCGAAGTTGGAGTAGAAGGAGTTGTTGAGAAACGATTAAGGACAACTGGTTTCAGTAAGACATGGAAGGCATTGGGAATATGCAGAGAGGGAGGTAAACGTAGCTTGTATGTCACTTCATTGATCCTCCTCAATACTTCAAAGGGTCCAAGGAACCGGACAGTTTGGAGTTGTGCCCCCACGTTAGGACATGTTTCCTTTTGGCAGATGGCACGAATGTCTTCCCGGGAGGAATGTCTCTTACCAGGATAAGAGCCACTGTGATCAAGCGAGCAGGATCTATCAAGTATTGGGGCTCCTCCTGCTAGTCGGAAAAGTCAAATGATCGTGACATAGCATCCGCCTTGATGTTCTTCTCGGCCGAGCGGAAATGCAACTCAAAATCAAAACGGGAGAAAAAAAGAGTGCCCACCTGGCTTGGCAAGGGTTCAGACACTGGGCTTCCTGCAGATACGTAAGATTCTTGTGGTCGGTGGAAATTATTACTGGATGCTGGGCTCCCTCAAATAGATAAAGCCACTCCTCCAAGGCGAGTTTTATGGCCAGGAGCTCCCTGTCTCCTATAGTAATTCCTCACAGCGGAGAAGATGATCTTGGAGAATCCACAAGTAAACATCTTGCCCTTGGAACCTTTTTGTAGTAAAACAGCAACGGCTCCTATGGAGGAGGCGTCCACTTCTAAAAAGAATTGGCTGGAGACATCGGGATGTTGCAGAACAGGTACAAAGGCAAAGGAGTTCTTTCATTGGACGAAAGCGGCCTGTGCCTCAGGAGTCCAATCTTTGGCATTCACCCCTTTCTTAGTAAGAGCAGAAATTGGAGACGTAAGATATGAAAAATTCGGAATAAACTGCCCATAGAAATTGGCGAATCCCAGGAAGCGCTGTATAGCATGAAGACCCTGTGGGCATTGCCAGTAATCTGTCATCTGAGATGATGTATCCAAGAAACGGTACAGTAGTCTTCTCAAAGATGCATTTCTCGAGTTTGGCATAGAGTCGATTTTCCCTCAACTGCTGTAAGACTAAACGTACATACTTCCAGTTAGTGATTAAATCTGGAGAATAAATCAGTATATTGTTCAGGTACACGATATTGTCCAGGTACACGATCACGCATATACAGATCCCGGAAGAATACCACAGGAGCATTGCACAGACCGAATGGCTTGACGAGACACTCGTAGTGTCCATCACGAGTGTTGAAAGCGGTCTTCCATTGGTCGCCCTTTCGAATGCGGATAAGGTTATATGCATTGCGCAGGTCGAGTTTGGTAAAGACCATAGCCCCCCGTATTTTGACCATTACCTTATTCAGACCTCGATAGTTGATACAGGGCCATAAAGATCCATCTTTTTTCTGCACAAAAAAGAACCCCGCACCGGTAGGTGAAGTGGATTTCTGGATAAACCCCCTCTCCAGATTTTCTTTGATGTAGTCAGACATCGCCTAAGTCTCTGGAAGTGAGAGTGGGTAGACTTAACCACGAGGAGGTGTAGCGCCAAGCAGAAGGTAAATTGGACAGTCATATGGAAGATGAGGAGGCAGGGTCTCGGCGTCTTTCTTACTAATCACGTCCGCAAAGCTGGAATACTGCTGCGGAAGTCCAGGCAGGTCTACAGGTACAGAAGGCATGGAAGCTGGTCGGACCTCCGCTAAGCAGGTGGAGTGACAAGACTATCCCCAACGCAGGCTCTGACTGGAGTGCCAGTCCACAACTGGAGTGTGCAGACGCAGCCAGGGTAGCCCAAGGATTACTGGATTCACGGAAGCTGGCAGCACATAGAAGGAGATCAACTCAGAGTGCAGAAAGCCTATCTGTAACTTAAGGGGTATAGTAACAGAGAGCATACCAGTTCATGGTGTGGTAATCCATTTACGGAGGCCATTGACAAAGGCCTTTCCACACGAATGGTGGGAAGCCGATACTGATGGACCAGAGCTTGCTGAATGAAGTTACCGGCTGACCCAGAGTCCAAGGATGTAGGCACAGACAGTGTGAGTCCCTTGTGAGAGAGAGTCACCGGAACTGAAAGTTTCTGAGAGGACTTCTCCTGGTCTAGAACCACAAAGTGGCTCTTGCCTACACAATACAGGCACAGATTTTCTGCTTTGCGATGTAGGCGTTCCTGGTCAGACAGTCAAAGGCGCTTTATTTGCATGGGCTCTTCAGATGGGGTGGACACTCGAGTAAGGACCGGTCTCTGGAAGGATGGAGCCGAACGAGGTGGTCTTCTGGTGCTTGCTACCTGCTTAGAATGTTCCCTAAAACGCATATCAATCCTTGTAGCCAAGTGATCAGGTCATTCAGAGTAGACGGGCAGTCGCAACCAGCTAGTTCATCCTTAATACGGTCAGAAAGGCCCTCCCAGAACATCACCAGTTGAGCCTCATTGTTCTATGCGAGTTCAGAAGCCAGGGTACAAAACTGGATGGCGTACTGACCCACAGACGAGGAACCTTGTCATAGATGCAGCAGAGCTGAAGCAGCAGAGGAGGAGCGGCCGGGCTCCTCAAAAACCATCCGGAAGGTAGCCAGGAAAGACTGCAGATTATTGGTCTCTGGACCTCCATGTTCCCAAATAGGATTTTCCCAGGCAAGGGCCTCATCAGACAGGGACACAATGAAGGCAACCTTGGACCGCTTAGTGGGAAACCTCTGCCAATGTAACTCAAAGTGGATCAGGCACTGATTTAGGAATCTACGACAGGTTTTTGGATCACCACCATAGCGGGTTGGCAGAGGGAGTTGCAAACCAGCGACACTCAGTTCCGGATTAATTGGAACTGTAGTTGTAGCAGGGGTAACAGCGACTGGCGCCCTGCAGTGGCTGGAGAAGAGATGGCATCCAGATGAGCAGCAACATTTTGCATGAACTGCATCAAGACATCCAGTCGTTCGCTCTGGTGCTTTAATTCATGTGACAGATCATGAACGACAGCCTTGGGATGACCAGCGGGGTCCATGGCCTGAGTGTACTGTAACAGATCAGCGGATGTGAACCCACTGTGCTACTGACTGGCTGTACCCTGGAGGGGCGTGACTAAGCAACTACCTGGTCTTCGCTAGAGCCTCTGATGGTGAGGATGGACTTGGGTCGTTAGGGTAGTTGCCAGGTGCCACTCCAGAGCAGTCCCAGAGTCAGTAGCAGCTGGTCCAGGTGGACCAGAAGATACCTGAGATAGGTACCAGCAGTACAGGCGTGGTAGACAGGCAGGGTCGTTACCAGGAGCAACAAAGCAGGAACCGAAGGATTAAGCAGAGGCCTAATCAGACAGGCAGAAGGTCAGGTCAGGCAATCCGGGTCGGCAAGGGGAAAAACAAAGCAGGCAGAGATCAGACAATAAGCAGAGTCCAGGGACAAAGTATAGGTCAGGAACACAAGTGGTTATCAAGCTCTTTAGCAACAGACTAGGACTTTGACACTCAGGCATCTGGGAAAAGGGCTGAGCCCCTTAAGTATGTGTAGGAGAGCCAGGGTTGGTCAACGAGGTCACCTGACCCAACCCAGCCCAGGGAGTGATGCGTACCGCCCTTAGATCAGTGACACATGAAACCAGCCGAACTCATGCTGTGTCCAGGGCTGAATGGAAGCTGTGGAGCGGAATCCTCAGAAGCAACATCACTCACACAAACAGAGTGTCCCGGACTGCAGCGGTAACTGGGAAGCACTGGCCACCGATCACCAAAGAGCACAGCGCCCGGGACCGTGGAGGTAAACAGGGGAACAGCGTAATACAGCAGTCGCTGTTACATTGCCGTTCAGCGGTGCAGTTATATGTTCTAAAGCCCTTTTTGGCATGTATTAGTGGTGTAGGGGATCAACTCTCTTTCGGGGGTCATTCTCACAGATATCTTCAGGACACCAAGTTTAAGATCCAAACACGGTGTTTTATTGTGGCACATCCGCATAAACATAAACAATAATACAAAATAATAAACACTCGCCTGGCTGGGCTCTAACTAAACAAACAGATCCCTGACTCACCTAAGTCCCTGTTAACACTCTGCGAACACATTCGGCTTTCTGAGCCAATGTCCCACAGCCTCCTGGCTGTACAGAGCACAGTACGCCCACTGTCTCCAGTCCAGTGTCTCTTGGGGAATCGTGGTCTCTCAGCCCTCCTGGCTTGGACCACACTGACAGAGCCTCCAGGCCTCTGTTCACAGGTAACACACTCCCCTCTTTCTGACACCCTGGGAGGTGCTTTATGCCAGCCTGATTACTTCCAGCTGGTCTCGCCTGTGGTGGAATAGGGGTGTGGACCGAACCATCCACCCCTTTCTTGCCTCTACCCTGCGTGAGACCTGTCACTGTCTCACAGTGGCAAAAAAGTCTAGATTATTTGGCGTTCAGCAGTGCAGTTATATGTTCTAAATTCCTTTTTTGGCGTGTATTAGTGGCATAAAAAAGTATTTGCCGTTGTGTGGTAAAGTGAGAAAATTACAGCCCTTTTTGACATGTGTTAGTGGCAAAAAAAAATATATTTGCTGTTCATCGGTGCAGTTATATGTTCTAAAGCCCTTTTTGGTGAGTATTAGTGGCAAAAAAAATACACTATATATTATTTGGCGTTCAACGGTGCAGTTAAATGTTCTAAAGCCTTTTTTGGCGTGTATTAGTGGCACACAAAAAAAGTGTTTGCCGTAGTGTGGTGAAGTGAGAAAATTACAGCCCTTTTTGACATGTGTTAGTGACAAAAAAATATATATTTGCCGTTAAGCGGTGCAATTATATGCTCTAAAGCCCTTTTTGGCGTGTATTCGTGGAAAAAAGGGCTTATTAGCTGTTGTGTTGCGAAGTGAGAAAATTACAGACTTTTTTGGGGTGTTTTAATTTCCTTTTTATTTATTCATTTGATGTAACAGTATGTCAGACAGAGAAGTGCCAGGCCCTGCACAGAGGAGTGACAGAGGCCTAAATGTTTCTGGCGCAGGCACAGGTCGCAGTAGAGTAAGGGGGCGTTGCAGCAGGAGTCACAGCGAGAGGCTCCCGGTGTCATCTAGCAGTCGTGTCTTGACCAGCAACCCAGCGGTTCTTGAATGGTTGACCGACATCAGACACCCCCAGCCAAGAGTCGGTGGGTTCGTCAGACACAACCCTTAGTTGGCAGCAGGCCCTGTGCCCTCACCTTTCCTCAACCTGTTTCTGTCCTTTTTTGTTCCCTCAGCCAGAGAAGTATTATATGATGTGGGCTCAGCTCTACTATACAGCAAGGAAGAGCTAATAGAGGACAGTAAGCAGCTACTGGCCAGCCAAGATGTGGAGGAGACATCCGCCGCTTCATCCGGTAGGCGGGCAAGTAGTGATGAGGAGAGTGGCGTGGGAGCTGGTGTTGCGAGCGGTCAGGCTCCTGACCCAGAAACCGTTGAGAAGGACATCAGTGACGAGCAGACAGTACTTGATGATGATGATGTAGCAGATCGCACTTGGGAGCCGGGTTAATTAGGGGCTTCTTCATCATCGGGAGAAGAGGGTGGCTGCTTGCCCGTGAGGCAGCGGCAGAGCCAGCAAGTCGCTAGCGTGGCCAGGAGTCATCAGGTTGGCAGCAATGGAGGTTGGGAGCCAAACATGCCTGGGGTAGACCACCCGCTTCGCAGGAGCCTACCTGCCTGGAAAGTAGTGGTGCAGGGGTTTACGAAAGCAGCGGTGGTCAATCAGTGCTGAGTGTTGGGAGTAAAAGCACCTACTCGGTCACCATAAAGTGGCCTGGGAGAACTGATGCAACTGTTGCATCCCCCAGTGGCACGCATCCGATTTCAGGCAGTCGAGGCTCCACTACCTCACCTGAAGGGAGCTGTCCTTCGCATCACCTGCTGGTCCTGATGCTCCTGCTCCTCCTCCTCGTCAGTCATTCCGTTAGCAATTGATCACTGAAGCGATTGCCAAGAGACAACAGTATGCGTTCACTCATCCAACGGTGCAGAAGCTGAATGTGCTCCTGGCCAAGTTGCTGGTGCTGCCGTCCCTCCCTTTCCAAGTGGTGGACTCTGCATCTTTCATAGAACTGATGGCTTGTGCCAAGCCGAGGAGGAGAGTCCCAAGCCGTCATTTCTTTGCTAAAAAGGCAGTACTAGCCCTGCACATGTATGTAGAACAGAAGGTGGGCCAGTCCTTGAGCCAGTCGTTGTCTGCCAAAGTGCACGGCAGCGCGACGTGTGGAGCTGTGACTACGGTCAGGGACAATACATGTCCTTTACGGCCCACTGGGTGAATGTGGTTCCTGCACAGCCACACCAGCAACTTGGCCAGGTGACGCCGATTCCACCTTCACGTTCTCACGCCGTTGGTCCTGCGACAATGTCTGCCTCTGCCTCCTCATCCTCCACCGTGTCCTCAACCTCTACTGCAGGGACAATTCACAGTGTCCTTCCAGCGTACCACATGTGCAGGGCACGGCAGTGTCACGCTGTTCTGCACCTTGTTTTTCCTAGGCGAACTGAGTTACACAGGGGAGGAACTGCTCCTTGTCCTTCATCAAGAAATCGAATCCTGGCTTTCTCCGTGACAAATCAAAACCATGGTGACCGTCAACGGGAAGAACATGGTGTCGGTGCTGCATCAAGGAGGGCTGAGCCATAAGCCTTGCATGGCACACATGTTCAATCTGCTTGTCAAGCAGTTCCTGAAGTCTTCCACCCATCTGCAAGACATCCTAAAAATGGCCAGGAAACCTTGCATGCACTTCAGCCACTCGTACACCGCAAAGCACACCCTCCTTGAGCTGCAGCGGCTGAATGGCATCCCCCAACATAGGCTGATATGCGACGTTTCCATCCGTTGGAATTCCACCCTCCATATGTTGGACCGACTATAAACGATAGGCCATAAACGATTTATTGATAATCCAAGCGGACAGGAGTACTCACTCCCCTGTGTAACTTCGATGTCAGCCAGTGGCAGCTCATGTGTGACACCTGCCTTTTGCTCAGGCCCTTTGAGGAGGCCACATTATTTGTCAGTCGCCAGGACTACGGGATGAACAACGTCATTCCACTGCTTCCTTTTACTGGAACAGATGCTGGTAAATCTGGCTGGTCAGGGGACTGGAGATGTGGCGCCTAGATCTCATGGCCACATGAGCCCCGTGGGGGCTGAACTGGAGGAGGAGGACATTGGAGCACAAGCAATGTGTAGTGAAATGGGTGGTTTTTCTACACAGGTGACAGTAGAGGAGGAGCAGGAGGCAGAGGACCCAGGCACATCGTGGCAGTATGCAGTGGAGATGGGGCAGAGAGTCCCTCCGAGTCACTTGCACAAATGGCCCGATGCATGCTCACTTGCTTGCGTAGTGACAGCAGTATTTTCAGCATTAGGCAGAGGGATGACTTTTGGCTCTCCACCTTGTTGGACCCTAGCTACCGGTCCAAAATGGGGGCCTAGTCAGTTGGCGCCATCGTCCATCCTTTCGCAGGTCTGATTGGGGGAGCCCTCTGCGCTCACGTTCCCCTGCCATGGCTGATATGCCAGGGTGGGGGGGTAGGAGCAGTTCCAGCTCCACCAGCAGCAACTTGAGCTAGAGTCACTCATGACCAGATTTCTTCACCAACCTAGGGAAGAAACTCCCCAGCAGCAGCAGATAGACCTGGAGCAGGACCTGAAGCAGCAGGTGGTGGCATACTTGGACAGCACCCTGCCACCCCACATTGAAGATCCGCTGGACTGGGCAGCCAGACTCGATTTTTAGCCGCAACTGGCAGAGTTTGCCCTGGAAAAGCTGTCTTGCCCGGCCAGTAGTGTGGGGTCAGACTGGGGGCCATAGTTACCCCAAGAAGAACTCACCTGTCCACTCAAAATGTGGAGAGACTGATCTTTGTCAAGATGAATCAGGCGTGGATCAGACAGGATTTCCACCCACCAATGCCTGATGCATCAGACTAGATCAGGCATCCTCAAACTGCGGCCCTCCAGCTGTTGCAAAATTACAACTCCCAGCATGCCCAAACAGCCTACAGGTATCAGCCTACAGCAGGTCATTGTGGGAGTTGTAGTTTTACAACAGCTGGAGGGCCGAAGTTTGAGGATGCCTGGACTAGATCATCCAATGTGCCACACCAACACTTTGACAAAAGAGACTGGTTTCTTCTGGCTACCTGCCTCAGCTACTATTCTGATACTGTCAACTGCCTGATGCCACACATCCAATTCCAAGTGCTCCTTTTTTCACCCACCATCTTCAGCTGGTACTGGTATTGCCACCCACCTCCACACTCTGTCACCATGTCACTCTGTGTTCTCATGATGCTTCTTCCACCTCCACACTATGTCACCTTGCCACTCTGTGGTCTCCTGATGCTGCTGCCACCTCCACACTATGTCACTTTGCCACTCTGTGGTCTTCTGATGCTGCTGCCACCTCCACACTATGTCACCTTGCCACTCTGTGGTCTTCTGATGCTGCTGCCACCTCCACACTATGTCACCTTGCCACTCTGTGGTCTTCTGATGCTGCTGCCACCTCCACACTATGTCACCTTGCCACTATGTGGTCTCCTGATGCTGCTGCCACCTCCACACTATGTCAGCTTGCCACTATGTGGCCTCCTGATGCTGCTGCTGACACCTCCACACTGTCATTGTGCAACCCAGTGGCCTCCTCCAGATGCTGCCATCACCACCTCCACAATGTCATTGTGCCACTCTGTGGCCTCCTCCTGATGCTGCTGCCGCCACCTCCATACTCTGTCATTGTGCCACTCTGTGGCCTCCTGATGCTGCTGCTGCCACCTCTACACTGTCATTGTGCCACTCTGTGGCCTCCTCCTGATGCTGCTGCCACCTCCAGAGTCTGTCATTGGGCCACTCTGTGGTCTCCTCATGCTGCTTCCACCTCAACACTATGTCACAGGGCCACTCTGTGGACTTTTCATGCTGTTCCCACCCTCCCCACTTCATGACCGGGCCACTATTTTGCCTTTTGGCCTGGCTGACATCATCTTTGATTTGACCCTTCTTCTGATCTGTCAGGAAGAAGGAAAAATGAGAAGCACAATGGATCCTGTCTATGTAACAGCTGTAAGGCCTGCACAACATGGTCCCTATTTTGCATCAGAATTGGCTTATGATTTGGTAGCCAAAAGCAGGAGTGGGTACAAAACACAGAAGACAAATATTCCATTCACGTGTCATCTCTGTTTTGGATCCACTACTGGATTTTTTTGGCTTTAGTAATACTGAAGGATTACTGACCAAATCCTGACCGAGTGAAGGCAGATGCACCACAGACAGGATACATTTTTGGGGGGTTATTGTTCTGACAGATCAGAGGAAGGGCAAAATAATCAGTGACATAAACACAAACTTACTGCTGACACTCTCTCCACTCTGTCGGGGCGGCCCTACTTGTATAAGCGTTTAATAGAACAGGTTCTGTAGACATCTATGTGGAATCAGCAGACTTCTTAATGCTAGCATTGACCTGTAAGGCTGAATTCACACTTGAGTAATTTAGTTAGTTTTGACCCTGTAACTGCCCAAATAAGTGAATTGTGCAGTGATTCTAAGAGTGACGCCTGTCATCTGCAGGTCATACTGACTCACAGTATTGTTTCACTACCACAGCAGACTCCCTATGCGTGTTACTGTAAGGCACAGTGTTCTGTTGATTGCAGGGTGGTCATAACAATGGAAATGAGAAGTGTATAATGTGATGGAAAAATGATTCAAGCCAGCAAAGGAAGCAATATGGATAGTAACAATACATTAGTAACTGTCTTGTATTATCTTTCTGTACATGATAAATGCTATTTGCTGAAGTGACGCAACCCCTGTAAGTTCCCAATCTGCCCCTGTGCCAGACATCGGACAGTTAGGTAACTTGAAGCTTCTGAGCCCCAATGCAAAATCTCGAACAGCTCTCCCTCCAGGTCTCCTATATTAGTGATGGCGAACCTATGGCACGGGTGCCAGAGGCGGCACTCAGAGCTCTATATGTGGGCACCCACGCCCTGGAAAAAGTCTATGGCATAGCAATATGCTTTAGACTTTTCCTGCCATTCATCATCCCCAGGATACACTATGAACAGCACAGGCAGCGCATTAAATGCAGGCTATTAATCTATTATAGATAAATGATAAAGGACATGAAAGATATATTATATTGGTATTTAGGTTAAATTGCTGTGTCGGCCCTTTGCGATAAATAAGTGGGTATTTGGTTGCAGTTTTGGGCACTTGGTCTCTAAAAGGTCCTATATAATACTTCTTCAGTAGGGGTCTTTGGACCAAGCCCAGGCTTAGATTGCTACCTCTGCCCCCCCTGTGTTGGAGTAAACTCTCTCTGCTGTAATAACAGTCTGGTTGATTAAATATGACGTATTCAGATCATTCCCTCTAGCTGTCTTTTGAAAATAATTCCAAACACCCTATAAAGAAACTTTTCATGCAATGTTTGTATGTGAGGCAAAAAAGCTTTGATATTTTCAGGCACTTGGGGAAAAAACTGATTTCTGTTGAGAACAATGGGGTCCATATAAATGAACAGTAAGTGTTGGTGGAGCACTAGGTAAGTATAACCAGGGTGCTGACTACCTGTGAAAATAGGCAGTCATAGAAATATACCGGTAGCTACAGCTGTTCCTATAGCTTAAGATATCTGCAGTGTATAACAACTGTCTACCTGAGTGGGTTACTCAGATTTAATGGAGGCCGTTATGGCACCAAAAATGGTAAAAAGCAGAGTGGATCCAGCATGCATGTGGAACCTGCACTCCCTGAATTTTATGGTGGCCATTATGGCACATAACAAATAGTATTTAGTGTTAGGTTGATAATTTTGTACAAAATGTATTTGCCAAGAATCTCAAATTTACAAAATAAGCGTAGCATTAGCACCAGAATATTTTCTATAATTATGGCTAGTGATGAGCGATTTTCATATTTTGAAATTCGTTCACGATTCGTTTGCTGGTAAAAGCAGAATTGCGTTATAGATTCCGTTACCACTGACTATAATGCAATTCTATTACGGAATGCCTTTAGAGGCATTCCGTTATTCATTCCGCCAAAATAGAAGTCTATGGGCTGCAAAATGGATCTGTCCCGTTTCCGTTATGCAGGGGAGATCCGTAATGCAGGCTATAGACTTCTATTATGACGGAATGAATAACGGAATGCCTCTAAAGGCATTCCATTATGCATTCCAACATAGAATTGCGTTATGGTTCGTGGTAACGGAATTCATAACGCAATTCTGCTTTTACCTCCAAACGAAGCGTGAACGAATTTCAGAACAAGAAATTTGCTCATCTCTAATTATGGCATTGTTGTACTTTATTTGTGTTTGCGGAGTGCTGTTGCATTGTGTTTTTTTCTTCGTGTTTCTAGCCATGGCCGCGTACACCTGCGCATTAGGATGTGCTGACTGACCCCCTTTTTTTGCAGTTGAGTAGGTTACTGTCATTTTACTTCATGAAATGGTTGCAGGAAGTATTTTTCCTAACAATACAATTAGATTGTGTGAAAATAGGTATCCCCTTCTACATAGGATCCTCTTATACAGGCCAATGACTGCCCCTAACAAAAGGCTGATCAAGGATATAACAAGTTAATTGGCCCTCATTTAAAGGGCATTTATACTACCTGATAAAGCCTGTATGAGTATGTACAAGATCCTTGTCCAAACGAGCTCTGAAAAATGCACAGTATCTAGCTAGTTTCACACTTCTGTTAGTAGTTCTGGCAGAGAACAGCGTGCCGGAGCTCTCCGGATTGGGCATTGCTTGATATTACTGGAATGCCTGCTGGCCCAGTTGACTATTGCCACTACCGGCAATCCTTCCTGGACCCTATTGTAGTCAATAGGGTCAGCGGGCATTCTGGTAACATCCAGGAATGCCTGATCCAGAGAACTCCAGACGACTGTTCTCTAAAGGAACTACTAATCGTGGTATGAAGCTAGCCTTAGACAGTTTTCCTTTATACCAGTTTTGATAAATCTCCCTCACTGTGTGTAGATACACACGCTAACAACGAGGGAAATGGTAATACCCAGTCGTCAATTTATTCATACAGTCCCAGGTGGAATAACTGAAGAATGCAGAGTTCTAAGAGTAGATGCTCCAGAATCGTTACTACTCGGGGAATACAGATAATTACTAGGGGAAGTGACAGGTCCTCTATAAGTACCTGATGCAGATCCTGAGCTATCCTTGTTTTTGTCATATGTAATCAATTAGCTCATATTTCAATCTAGTTTCAGTTGCAGTTTATCGATGGCCACAATGAGAAAATCTCATATCAACACTGCTTTGTAGAACAATAATCAGTCTTTGCTGTAGAGCCCACAATATCCAGAATAACATTAATTGTTTCATTTATAGGTGGTGTCACTAGGATGACCGTTTCCTTGGTTGTCATCATGTTTGAGTTGACGGGTGGTCTGGAGTACATAGTACCATTAATGGCGGCCGCTGTCACAAGTAAATGGGTTGCAGATGCATTTGGGAAAGAAGGAATTTACGAAGCTCACATCCATTTAAATGGATACCCATTCTTGGATGTAAAGGATGAATTCACCCACAGAACTCTAGCAACAGATGTCATGAGACCTCGTCGTGGTGAGCCGCCGCTCTCTGTTCTTACTCAGGACAACATGACAGTAGAAGATGTGGAGACTTTAATCAAAGACACAGATTATAATGGTTTCCCCGTTGTGGTATCCAGAGACTCAGAACGTCTGATTGGCTTCGCACAAAGAAGAGAACTCATAATTGCCATCAGTAAGTTTAGGATTTAAGTTCATATGCTTTTTTTTTTACTTTCATATTGTTTATATTTCATACTTTACTCTTTTCAGCCTGAGGTGCACTAACATTTACTCAAATCCTGCACTTTTTTTTTATTTTAACATTTTTCTTCACATTTTATTACATTTATTTGTATGAAAAGTGCAAATTAATTCTGCATATTATGAGGGATTATACCTCAATGCAGAGGGGCAGATAGATCATTGTGTAGTAAAAGAAACAATGGAGTAGGCACCATATTAACCAAAAACTAGAACCACCTTTTTGCCTTGCTAAAGTGAAATATGGATGTGTAGTGATATTCTCTTATGTGTGTCATAAAGGAGCTTTCCGAGTGTTTCAGGATAGGGTGTCAGTATGTGATCGGTGGGGCTCCGACTCCCGGGACCCCGCCAATCAGTGGAGCACCAAGGCCTCCTTGCAGCTTACTGAGCACAGCGCCATCCATTGAATAGCAGCTGTGTTTGGTATTGCAGCTCACTGACTTGAATGGGACTGAGCTACACCTAGGCCAGGTGACCGAAGAAAGTGACATCAAATGGCCTAGGAAGAGATCTAAGCTGTCATTGGAATGCCAGAGCCTCTTCAAACAGCTTATTGGCAGGGGTCCTGGGAGTCACATCCCCACTGAATTGATACTGATGATCTATTCTGAGGATAGGTTATCAGTCTAAAACACTTTAATGTCTAAAAACTGAATTCTGACTTGACAAAAATGGAGTAAATGTACGACAGATCAGACCTAGCATAGAGCTCTTACCTACTTTAGCACTGTTAATATTTACAGTAGGTCCACACATGGTAGAAATTTTCCACCACGGATCTTGCAGAAAATCTCCAGTAAGATTTGTATTTTTTACAATTTGATGCAGATTGTGCTGTATATTTATTATGGAGCTCACGCCTGCTACATTGAAAGTAATGAAATCTGGTGTGAAATCTGAGACAAATCTTCGACAGACTCAGCATGTCGTAGATCTGAAAATCTGTAGCATGCCTATTTTTCCTAGTGTAAAATGCACACAGCATGTGGATGAGGTTTGTAAAATGTCATCCGTTTGCCTAGTACCTTAATCTGCTTACCTGTAGAAATTCACAGTACCATACATTTCTGGCAGGGCTTATGGCTCAGTACGAGACATAATAAAATCCACCATGCTGAACACTGGGGGGAATTGGCTCTCATAAAAATTATAGTCAGGAACTGCTAACTCTGTAATCTATAATGTATAAAGTGTACCTGTACTTTCATTTGATATGTCATATTGAAATCTCAAAGGTTTTTATTAGTGGAGTTTTGAGTGCTGAGACCCCACCGATAGCTAGAACAAGGAGATAGAAGTGTTCCCACAGAGTGGTGTCTCTTCTCACGGCTGGAGATGGGCTCAAGAGAAAGTCGATGAGCAGTGTCTTGAGAGGAAAGGTAGGTCTCAGCTTGAGTGCTACTGTCTCCTCGTTTTAGCAATCTGTCGGGGTCTCAGCACTCAGGCCCCCACCAATCAAAACCTCAAAAACTCTGACATATGAAAAGTTTTTTTTTAAGTACAGGTAAAGGAAAAGTATAGGATAAATTAGTTATTTGTTTTGTGACTTAAACACTGGGGAGGGAACCCCACCAAATCTTTTGCTGAGGGGTCTCCATCAGTCTTCATTCAGCCCTGGTCCTAATAACTAAGGCTGGATATTCTACTTTCGAGATAGAAATAGCATTCCCGTTTAGCAAACCCAAATGGGCATGCTTATTTTGGAGACTAGATGTTCAGCCAACAGTTATCTTATTTGGTCAATATGACTGGGACTTGATGACCATCTAATATTGACCTTGCAATTCTCCCTGAATGTCTGGGGAAATAATGAGTGGCAGCTGGATTTCAACATGCCCAATCCTTTAATTCTTGGAAAGTTACAGTAAGCTACTGCCAGAGGTGTCTAGCCGTGGCTTGCTTCTTTCTCCCCATCATGAAAACATGCACGCTCAGTCGAGCCATGCGAATCAGGAGAAATAGCCGTCAGCCAAATGAGCGTTTGGCCGACTGTTAATCAAATTTTTATGGCCAGAATTACCTTGTAGGCTGTTCATGATATCCCTTATTTTTTAGTGTTTATCATGTTAATTGGTTAAACTTTTTTCTTATTTCAGCATGCCGTAGACAATCTAAACTGCAAAGAGGCTGCCAAAACCTAACTTCTTAGTTTGCCCCAGATTTTCTATATAAAGTCCCTAAGGTCACATGAGGTATCTCATTTCACTCCACAACAACATACCACAATCAAAGAGGAAAAAACACCAAACATTTAAAACATTTCAACCATTTTTCTCCAAACATATCTTCTTTTTATAAACATACACAAGAAACCGCTTGATCCCAGACGGCTGGGAAGCTGCTGCCAGGAAGTTTTTCTGAAATCCTTTTAATCATGACATTTAGTGTTTACAGAGTAGATCAGATTCATATGAATAGCATAGCTTACACCACAAATGTTAGTAAACTTACGTTTAGAGTTATTTTTCTCATTCAATATACTTTGTAGAAGCTCAATGGCATCAAGGCAAATGTTAGTTTTTCTCGTGTTGCACTAGCCTGTAGCTCTAACAGTGACCAATAGTTGTCTTGGGATTACTATGGTGTTTAACAGATGTGCTCATGCAGTTGCTTACCTTATGTTCATTCTGACCTGTATTCACCATGTAAACCAATCTCTCGTTTCTCCTATTTTCCTTATTTCTGAAAGCTGGTGGAGCAGCAATACGACACAATAACTTCTCCACATATGGTGTTCAGTGTTTTAAAGAGGCCCCTCCAGAAAAAAAAAGATTTTTGTTAACCCTGTTTTTAATTGATCTGGTATACAGTTGCAAGAAAAGTATGTGAACCCTTTGGAATAATATGGATTTCTGCACAAATTGGTCATAATATGTGATCTGATCTTCATCTAAGTCACAACAATAGACAATCACAGAGCTCTTAAACTAATAACACACAAATAATTAAATGTTACCATGTTTTTATTGAACACACCATGTAAACATTCACAGTGCAGGTGGAAAAAGTATGTGAACCCCTAGACTAATGACATCTCCAAGAGCTAATTGGAGTGAGGTGTCAGCCAACTGGAGTCCAATCAATGAGATGAGATTGGAAGTGTTGTTTACAGCTGCCCTGCCCTATAAAAAACACACACCAGTTCTGGGTTTGCTTTTCACAAGAAGCATTGCCTGATGTGAATGATGCCTCGCACAAAAGAGCTCTCAGAAGACCTTTGTTGACTTGCATAAAGCTGGAAAGGGTTATAAAAGCATCTCCAAAAGCCTTGCTGTTCATCAGTCCACAGTAAGACAAATTGTCTATAAATGGAGAAAGTTCAGCACTGCTGCTACTCTCCCTAGGAGTGGCCGTCCTGTAATGATGACTGCGAGACCACAGCACAGACTGCTCAATGAGGGGAAGAAGAATCCTATAATGTCAGCTAAAGACTTACAAAAGTCTCTGGCATATACTAACATCCCTCTTTAGCGAATCTACGATACGTAAAACACTAAACAAAAATGGAATTCATGGGAGGATACCACAGAGGAAGCCACTGCTGTCCCAAAAAAAAACATTGCTGCATGTTTACAGTTTGCACAAGAGCACCTGGATGTTCCACAGCAGTACTGCCAAAATATTCTGTGGACAGATGAAACCAAAGTTGAGTTGTTTAGAAGAAACACACAACACTATGTGTGGAGAAAAAGAGGCACAGCACACCAACATCAAAACCTCATCCCAACTGTGAAGTATGGTGGTGGGGTTCATCATGGTTTGGGGCTGCTTTGCTGCGTCAGGGCCTGGACGGATTGCTATCATCGAAGTAAAAATTAATTCCCAAGTTTATCAAGACATTTTGCAGGATAAGGTAATGCCATCTGTCCACCAGCGGAAGCTCAACAGAAGATGGGTGTTGCAACAGGACAACGACCCAAAGCATAGAAGTAAATCAACAACAGAATGGCTTAAACAGAAGAAAATACGCCTTCTGGAGTGGCCCAGAGTCCTGACATCAACCCGATTGAGATGCTGTTGCATGACCTCAAGAAAACGATTCACATCATACATCCCAAGAATATTGCTGAACTGAAACAGTTCTGTAGAGAGGAATGGTCAATAATTACTCCTGACCGCTGTGCACGTCTGATCTGCAACTACAGAAACATTTGGTTGAAGTTATTGCTGCCAAAGGAGGTTCAACCAGTTATTAAATCCAAGGGTTCACATACTTTTTCCACCTGCACTGTGAATGTTTACATGGTGTGTTCAATAAAAACATGGTAACACTTAATTCTTTGTGTGTTATTAGTTTAAGCAGACTGTGATTGTCTATTGTTGCGACTTAGATGAAGATCAGATCACATTTTATGACCAATTTGTGCAGAAATCCATATTATTCCAAAGGGTTCACATACTTTTTCTTGCAACTGTACATAATTGTTTAACAAACTTAGGGTACGGCCACATGTTCAGGTTTCCTGATGCAGTTTTGGAAGCCAAAAACCAGGAGTGAATTCAAAAAAGTGCTATCTGTCCTTTATACTTTCTCTCCTTTTATGATCCACTCCTGATTTTGGCTTCCAAAACAGTTTCAGTTATTTTTGGCACTTAGATCATTTGACCCATAATAAGACTTGCTGGATCCAACGATGTACCTTCCATGAAGGCAGACCACGCGACTATTATGGTGCCCCGGGGAACTGCTTTCTCTGTTCCCAACATGAAAACACTACATGTTGCCACTAGGGAGAGCTCAGTGCAAAAAGATTTTACAGCTTCCATTGCAGTCAATTGTAACTGTATAAATTCCTATGCACTGAGCTTGCAACAGTTTTATCATACACTGGTCATGGGAAGCAGCAGGCATAGAGCTGTATGAAAGTGATTTATCAATGTATTTATGTCACAAGGTGACTTTTTTTAATTAAAATTTCTTTAGGTTAATAGGAAAAAACATACATTCATCAGAAATTAGGGTTGTCATGCTTTGCATCCCATCTTTCCTTAGAGTGTTTGACACACGTATTCTGGGAAACTGGGAGGGGCAGGGGAGGTCTATACTCCAGGTTTTGCAGAGCGGTAATAATCTATAGCCCGGCTGTAGATCCATATACCTCTGATTTCATATGGAGGCATATAGAGTTTTTTTCTGTTGGATTCTATATACAGTACTTCTCCCTGACAGAAATGGTGCCATGCTCCATCAGTTACTGTAGGCAAGTAATGCAACCCTTAAAGGGGTTGGCCACCTTTTGGAGGGTCTTGGCAAACCCTCCTCCTGGCCAGACCTGCAAAAAGGAAGCATTTTTACCTGCTCCCTGCTGCTCATTCCCAGCTCCTTTCTTTCCTGTCTTCGGATTCCTGCTGTCAATACTTTTACACCCTGCAGCCAATCACTGGTTTGAGCGATGACCTGCCCTTCTTGCGTGACCTGAACAATTGACCTGACACAAGGGGAGGAAAGCACCACTGCAGTGGTGTCAAAGAGAATGTTGACAGTGGGTAACCCAGGTAGGGCAGCTGAGGATAGGGATCGAAGATGCCGGGACCCTGTGTCAGGATCTAGGTGAGTTTGCCTCCATTTTGCAGGTCTGGCCAGGACGGGGTTTGCCAATACCACTCAAAAGGTGGCCAACCCCTTAATGCAACATGAAATAGCATATGATGTAAACAGTGCCTACAGCTTCACAGAGTGGCACCAAAGAGAATTTTTGTGCCACTATATAGCCTGAGGACTCTAGCCTTATACTTCTGTATTAAATAAAAACATTTGACTGAGGCAAGCCTGTCATATGACTGATAAAACTGAGGAAAGCCTGTCAGGTGGACCCTTTCCATTAGCCATTTACAGAAGGATGCAAGATTTAGGTATGTTCCAAAATGGAATTTTTTGTTTTTAGCTTTTATTAGATTTTAACCTGCACACATACCCTAAGCTGCCAGGTCTATGAAATAATATTAATAATTTGTCTAACAAAAGAAGAAAAAGTTGTTCGTAAAGCAGGAAACTTAATGACTAAGCTCTTGTGCAGCTGGTGAGCATAAAAGCTTCAAAGCCTTATTTTCCTTGTCTTGATAAGCAGAAAAATGTAATTATTGATGTTTGTCCTCTGGCATATTTCACATCTGCTATAGTATCAATCACAATGCTGAGGAAAGGCCAATTTTTATGCCTGGTCAATCTCATCTATCAAACTGATAATGGACTCTTTTTATGAAGGCTACCATAGACTACCTGCAGTCAGATCATCTCAAGTTAATAGATATAATTGTGTACATGATACTGGCAGGATTTCTTAATGTGGAGTGAGAATCTCTCCAAACTCTTTTTTTTTTTTTTGTTTAAAGTACAAGTGAAACCTCCAAAAAGGATCACTTGTTTGGGAAGACCACCCCAAAGAGGTTTCACTGTAAGGCTACTTTCACACCAGCGTTTTTTGCGGATCCGTCATGGATCTGCAAAAATGCTTCCGTTGCAATAATACTGTCACGGATCAGCAGGTGTGAACCCACTGTGCCACGCCACTGACTGGCTAGAGGGGTGTGTCTAAGCAACTACCTGGTTTTCAGAAGGGCCTCAGATGGTGAGGATAGACTTGAGCCGTTAAGGTAGTTGCCAGGGGCTACTCCAGTTCAATCCCTAAGTCAGTGGCAGCTGGTCCAGGTGGACCAGGAGATTTATGGGTAGGTACCAGAAGTACATGCGTAGTCAGGCAGGCGGGGTTGTTACCAGGAGCAACAGTGCAGTACCGAAGGATGAGGCAGAGGCGTAGTCAGACAGGCAAAAGGTCAGGGCAGGTGGCACAGGTACAGGTCAGGCAATCCGGGTAGGCAACAGGAGACACAAGGCAAGCAGGCAGGGATCAGATGATAAGCAGAGTCCAGGAACGAAGTATAAATCAGGAGCACACAAGAGTATCAGGAACCAGCAAACTCAAGGACTTTGACACTGAGGCATCTGGGAAGAGGGCTGAGCCATCTAAATACTTGCAGGAGAGCCAGGGTTGGTGAGCGAGGTCACCTGACCTAACCCACACGGCCCAGGGAGTGATGCGCTACGCCCTTAAAGCAGTGTAACACGGAACCAGCCAACCTCATGCTGTGTCCAGGGCTGAGTGGAAGCTGTGGAGCGGAATCCTCAAAAGCAATACCACCTACAGACACAGAGCCTAGGATTGCAGCGGTGAAATAGGAAGCACCAAACACAGGTCACTTCTGAGCGTGGCACCCGGGACCGCAGCGATAAGTGGGTGAACAGGCGGGTACAGCAGCCGCTGTTACAAATACAACCGCATGAATCCGTCATGAACGACTCCGGTTGTATTATGTCTTCTATAGCCATGACGGATCCGTCTTGAACACCATTGAAAGTCAATGGGGGACGGATGCATTTTCTATTGTGACAGATTGTGTCAGAGAAAACGGATCCGTCCCCATTGACTTACATTGTGTGCCAGGACGGATCCATTTGGCTCCGCTTCGTCAAGCGGACAGCAAAACGCTGCAGGCAGCATTTTGGTGTCCGCCTCCAGACCTGAATGGTGACTGAACGGAGGCAAACGGATGCATTCTGAGCGGATCCTTTTCCATTCAGTATACATTAGGGCAAAACTGATCCGTTTTGGTCCGCTTTTGAGAGCCCTGAACGGATCTCACAAATGGAAAGCCAAAACGCTTGTGTGAAAGTAGCTTAAAACTGTCTTGAAATAAAATAGTTGAAGATTTGTAGTACAATAAAACACATATTACATTTCTAATGTATAAAGCTTCTCCCAAAATCTGAATAATATGGCAGACTGATTTATTTGTCTGATTTTCCTAAAAATTAGATGGAGAACCTTTGTAAATATACAAAATAGAGTGGAATATTCTATTACAATCACAGCATACCGAGCTGATGGGATAGCTGTTGACACCAGGGTGGAAATTAAGTTTATTTTACTTTCAGAGCACTTAGAGGGTATGTTAGTGGATTGTTATGAAGACATGAAGAATTGGCCATGAAATGACTGTCTTGGTTATGTGTTTATTAATATGCCCAGTAACTGATGCTCACATAATGTGTTTAATTCCTAGAGAATGCCAGACAGAGGCAGGATGGAGTGGTAAGCAACTCCAATGTATATTTCACAGAAGACCCCCCGGAGCTTCCAGCTAACAGCCCTCATCCTCTGAAACTAAGACGCATTCTCAACCTAAGTCCATTCACTGTCACAGACCACACACCCATGGAGACTGTGGTGGACATCTTTAGAAAACTTGGATTGAGGCAATGTCTTGTTACTCGGAGTGGGTAAGAATCGTTTTATGTGAGCTCTTGATTTCATTTACAATATGAATGAAATAAAGTACTATATATAAATTTAATTCTCCCTCATCCACATCCTCCTTCTTCCCCTTTTTGAACTTAATGGACTACCACTGAAACTACCGTGCTGCCAAAAGTCCTCTGACCTTTCAAAATATGCACTCCACAAAACCTCTGAAGGAGTCCTGTAGAATTTTGCAGTAGTAGCAGCAGATCCTTTGAGTCCTGAAAATGAGGTAGGGCCTCAGAGGATTGGATTTGTTTTGATGCTTGATCGGATTGAGATCTTAGCAATTTGGAGGCTAAATTAATACCTTAATACTTACTGTCATATTTCTAAACAGTTTTACAGTGTAACAGGGTGTATTACCCATCTAAAGAAGACCACTGTCATTAGGAATTAGAATTCTCAGGGTGGTATGTGTCAAAGTAACGTCTACATAAATCCCAGGACTAAAGGTTTCCCAGCAGAACATTGTCCAGATCATCACACTGCCTCTGTTGACTTGCCTACTTCCTATAGTTTATCCTGGTGCTATCTCCTGCTTAGATGAGCAAAACACTGAGCTATCCACATGAGGTAAAACAAAATTAGATTCATCAGATCAGGACACCTTCCATGGCAGTGGACAGAGGTCAGCATGGGGACTTTGACAGTTCTGTGGCTACACAGACTCATATACAGCAATCTGTAAAGTGCTGTGGGGGCAGATTTTAGGTGTCTGTGTGCCTATGTCAGTGTTTGTAGATATATTTATATCAAACAATGAAGACATAATTACAATTATGTAGCGCATGCCAGTGGAAGTAACTAATAGCTAGTTAGGGCACAGTAGGGAAGTGCACTCCCAGTAGCCCTACCAGTGACCTATTCCATTCATGTAGACATAGGAACCAGCGATTTTTAACCACCCCAGTAGCTTGTTCCAATTGATGTTCAGTTTTTATGGCAAATATAGTGAAAGTTACATTTTATCCATCTTGATTTCTGGGACAAGATAGGTTTAAGGCCTTTCAAAGTTTTTTTTGGTCTAATATGTGCTGTGCATTCTGACACTTTTCTATCAAAGCCAACAGTACCTTTATCTGCTGTTTGTAATACAGTAGCTATTCTACAGACTTCAATCAAATGGGCTAGCTTTCATTATACCCCTCCCCCTTTTGGTATCAGTGAGCCTTGAGAGCACATAGCCTTGTTGCTAGTTTTTTGTTGTCCTTCCTGGGGTCACTTTTTGTCCATTGTCAGCACAAAGTGAATGGATGCAAGTAATACCCAGCTTGCTCAAGCATGGTGGCCTCTTCAAACAGCTGATCAGTGTAGGTGCCAGAAGTTGGACCTCCACCAATCTGATAGGGGTTCTGAAGTCATCAGTTTCATGAAACTAGACAACCCCTTTAAGAATCCCTCAGAACGATAATTTGGTAAAAATTACTGTATCGCATCAATGACTGTATCAAAATTTTAAGCCGAATTTGGTTGCGTACCTCATTAACAAAGCCGTGTTTAGCTTCATAATTTGATAAATTAATTTATCCGAATAAACAAACTGACACGTGTTAAATGCCAGATGAAGTAAGTCTCGCGATATATGCGGACACTTCAGAAAGACCTCTGCGGAGGCAATACATTTTACAGTAGGACGGAGCCCATATTTTTAACAAAGTTTTTAAAAGAATCAGTTTTGGATACAGCAATCCGAACCCGATTTGTTCAATCCTAATTATAATGTGTGAATCTTTTGTAATTAATGAATGCATTTAAAATAGAACATAATCCAAGTCTGCAAATTTGGAAACTGAATTTTATCCTATTACCTTTTTTCCAGGTATAGCTAATTCTGCTTTATTGTACCCTCTTTATAAAGCACAATCCATTTCACTCATGTTCTGAGCTTCTGGAGGACGTTATAAAGAGAAAACCTCTGTATATTGTAGAGCTGCTTATAAAAGCATCTTGTGCTTGTATTACGTACTGCGAAATGCTAATAAGAAACTTCAATTAAAAAAAAGGAGGTAGCCGAGTTTCCTAAATCGTTCAGCACAATCCTTGTGCAAATTATTAACACCTTTGTTATTTGGAAACATGCCACCCTTCACATGCCCTTGGGAGCCATCTTAATTAAAAAAGTATATTTTTTTCAGGTTTCAGAAAACGCAGTGTATGACCTGCCATGTAAAAGTGTTGATTGTAAGAAAGCACAGCTCTACGGCGCTCACTCATTTCAGCACCACATCTGCTCCAATTTCCCCAGTCCAAATGGAAATGAACAAATAACACATCATGTCTTTTTCTTCTCGTTTCTCACTGTTTTATTGAAGCACCGAGACAGGTTTTGTGTGATTTACTGGGGCCACGTGCACAGTAAAATGAAATGTAGTGAACCGTTTTCTAATGATCTTTTATGTCTTATTTCTGGTTCTTTCCTGTAGGAGGCTTCTGGGTATTATAACCAAAAAGGATGTTTTAAGACACATGGCTCAGATGGCTAATCAAGACCCAGAATCCATTATGTTTAACTAGACTGTACATTGCGTGTGGGAGGAATGTTCTGCAGAAATGCTGGATGAATCTGGAGGCTTTTCATTCTAACAAGGAAGAGGAGCAAAAACTGAAATGACGGTGGCTGACATGAAGAACCTGAAACGCGTCTCACCAGTATGATCAGGAGCCTAACAGTTATGTGAAATACGCCCTCAGTAATGGTCACTGACAGTTGCACGTCACTCGAGATGCTACCTTTTGCTTTGACTATAATGCATGTATGTGACTGGATGTACATTTCTCAATAACATTTTGAGGCTTTCAGATCATTTTTTAATGAAAATAAACTATTACAAACCAATGGACAGATATATAGTATTTATGTTAGATCTGAATTCAGACGTGGTGAGATTTATTGAAAGAGAATACCAGACTTTATAACTTACAACAGGCATGCTCAACCTGCGGCCCGCCAGCTGTTGCAAAACTACAACTCCCAGCATGCCCGAACAGCCTACAGCAGGGCATTGTGGGAATTGTAGTTTTACAACAGCTGGAGGCCCCAGGTTGAGCATGCCTGACTTACAACATGAAAGCCTGTTTTACAGCAGTACATTTCTTAGAATGCATAGCTTAAGAGTCTCCTTCCTCGGAGTAGGTCACTTGGTCTTTTGTCAAGGTTGTAATTTTATATAATTTTAGAAAAGAGCAAAGTTTGTTCATTATTTTGGGAGATAAATGAATTTGATGCATTTATTTGCTTTGTATATATATATATATATATATATATATATATATACAGAGAGAGCAAGACAGATAAAACAAACTTAGGTCAGTAGAAGAGGCAAGTGTGTCAGTGAAGATGATTGCCTAGCCAGTGTGGCAAGAATGAACACATTTTAACGCATATGTCATGCCCCAAGTGTTCCTACCATGTCCCTAAATTGTATAGTTTTTTTTTTTTGGGGGGGGGGGAATACTGTGCCACAGCCTAGCAGTATAAGCCTACTGAAACACTTGAACTTAACTCACGATGCTCACAGTAAATTGGTCTAGTTGTATGGCCTCCTAATACCCACATCACAGAGATAGTTGCCAATTTCTTTTGTTATTTAGGAATCTTGTGGACATTCTAGTATCATAAGCACGGGATCCTGCCACAATGCCCCAATAACAATAGCCATAATGTCCCCATAAGAGGACATCCACGGTACCAACAGTATTAAATTCACAGTGGTCCAATAATAGAGCCAATGATAGTGCGCCATAACCAAGTCAGCCTCAGTGATCCCATAACCACCAGCCATGAGGCCTCCTAACTGAAGCAGCCAATTCCCCTCATAAATGAGCTGATCACTATGCCCACATAAGTGAGCTAGTCACAACATTCCCATAACAGTGCCAGTCATGGTGCCTCTATGAGAGCATCTATAGTGTCTCCATAGTGATGACCGAATTACTCCTATAATGACAGCCAGTATGCCACCATAAAAACTGCTATAAAGCTGATATATTTATATCCACAAGTCCCTATAACATCTACAGTGCAGCCCACACAACAAAGTAAACAAATCTGATAAAACCTTAATATAGTGTGATATATTTTATGATTTTCTTTAAAGGGTTTGTCCAACTTTCAAGTGTTTTTTTTAAATAGCCCCCCCGACCCAGCAGGACCTGTCAAGGGAAGCATACTTGCATGTTCCCTGACGATCGGTTCCAGCTCTGTGGATACTACTGTCTTCACTATGCTTTGGTCTCCACATGTAAACCTCCACCATGGACAAGGGTCACGTGTGCCACTTCAGCTAATGACTGGCCACAGCAGTGGCATGTCCCCCAAGCAGCAGTGACGCAATGATATGCTGCTGTGGAGACAGCGTTGGACCAACTGAGCTGCAACCTGTCATTGGAGAGCAGGTAAGTATGCTTTCCTTGACGTATGCTTTCCTTTCCTTATATCCTATTAGCAAAAAAATAAAAATACTTGGAAGTAGAACAATCCCTTTAAGGACACATTATTTTGCAGGATGTGGTGATGCACACGGCCTCGCAACTTTGCCTTCCTGCACAAGAGTGTTGCATTAGGTTGCGCTCAGGAAAAAGAAACAGAGATGAACAGGGAAGATTGTATATCAAATGCTATTCATACACTGAAATGTATGGGGAGATGTGTAGCCAGTGAAGTTAATGTAACATTAGACTAAATGGGATTAACTGTGTAGGATGTAGAACAATAGCTCTGTATACTGCACTATACATTCTAATTTCTCTATATATACGTTTGTGGCTGGATCAGTCAGCACCAGTGGTTGTGTACATCCAGACTCCAGCTTCGGTGTACAGAAGTGGATGCATACTTTGCTGTATACGATATCTCTGTACTGTTCCTACACCTTCAGATCATTGCTATTTTGTTTAGTTACCTGTTAGTTTTTGGTATTATTTTAATGAATCCCTAAGCAGCATTTTTTTATAAGTTTTTTGTGTTTTCTATGCTGGCACTGGAAAGCCTTGCTCTGCATATTGGAAATAAATCAGAAACAGATGATGATGATGATATGAGTAAACATCACAAATAAAAATAGTTTGGACTTTCCAATGTTCCAAATATGTTCTGGTTCCTGCATATTATTGCCACTATGGTGACCAGCAGATAAAAGGGACTGGTGGTATGTTCTTACTCCTCTACCAGGGATGTAGATACAGAAGGTATAGAGGTTGTAGTCACAATCTGATCCTGGTGCCAGATGGGAGTCAAAGGCCCCACTGCCAAATATGAAGACACTAGTAACTAAAAGGAATATAAGTGAATGATATACAGGTTATACTGGATCTTTATCCCACAAAACTATATATAAATATGCTCAGCTCTTCCTGCTCTATAACATGTTGCTTCTAGATCAAACACCATGTTCAACGTGACAGGTTTCATTCCAGAAGTGGAGTATCATTATGATAAAAATGTTGCATTATATACTATGAATTATGCCTTTTACTAATTAAAAGAACTGAATAATAACACTATTGTGAGTATGTGTCCCAAAAATTTGGCAATTTGTTTTTGGATATGGGACACCTCATGAATTTTAGACATCACAATAAGATTTATGATTAGAGATGAGCGAAGTGTTGAAAAAATTGATTCGGCAGCTTTTCCGAAGTTCAACAAGATATTTGCTTTGCTACAAATTAATTTGTCATGAATTACTATAAATCAAGTATAGCCAAGCCAATCTGCATAAAAGTAACAGTGGCCTGTAATACTGATGTACAACTCTACAGCTAACAAAACTGATTAACTGTGAATATTGATGCACTGCACACTTATGTACATGGCAATAAATTAGACCTGTACGTAATACTGACAGCACAATAATTCTACAGCTAACAGAATGGATTAGCTATGACTTTTGGTGCACTGCACAGTTATGTACACAGAGATAAATTGTAGCAGACTCTGTAGTTCAGCAGTCTCCTATACTCTCCCTACACTCTATCTGCACTCTCCCTCCACTGTCCCTGCACTGTCCCTGCACTCTCCCTCCACTCTCCCTCCACTCTCCCTCCCCAATATTATCCTACACTCTCTGTTAAGATTTTGCAGCAACACTGTCCCTAGTGCATGAGCATCTTGTCACATCTCTCCCTATGCTCAGCTGACAGGAAAATGACAGCGGCCATGCAGGATAAGGGGTTTTATAGGGGTCTGCCTAGCTGTGACATCACAGGGGGGGGGGGGGGTTACCTGCGGATTGGCTGGCTGCACGGCATTATGGGTGACCTCGCGTTCCTGGGCTTGTCTCCTCTACACTTACTTTTACTCCCTAACATGCCCACGTGCTATTTTAGGAAGACTGATTTGTTACCACGAAGCGCAAGGAAATTCGGATCCATTTGGAATCAAAGTTTTCCTAAACTCAGGGCCGAATTCCGCTTTGGATGCTTTGCTTCGCTCAACACTATTAATGATAATTATTCATAGCAAATCCAAAAGACAAGCGTCCAGGCAATATTTTCTTTTTACAGGGGCTGATTTTGCACTTATAGTAAAGCCTATTAACACTGTTTGTCATATGGGGCACCTAGGATCGTGGTACCCAATTGAGGCTGTATTTGTAAATCCTTTTTATTGAGAGCTATAACTTTATAGTGTCTTTTCTAAAGACAGTGTACATGAACAGAGCGTTTAGCTCTTAATGCTATATAACACTACCAACCTTAGTGGAGGATATATTATATACCTAGCTAAAAAAATGTGTACAGATCACAAACATTGTAAACTCAAAGTCATACTGTAGAACACTCTTGACAGTACTTGAAATCCATAGAACCCTAAGCATGTGACATATTTAAGATATGCTATGTGGCTTGTGTCTACCAGGAACCATAAACGGGAACTGTCAGTTTTCCACTTTCATGGTCCTTTCTTGTCAGCAAGCATTAACGATCGAAATATGATATATTCTACATGGCATTAAATACAGATGTTTTCAGAAAATATAAGTAAACACGCAAGGTATTTCAGTTTTTAGTCACCAGGATTACATCTTTACCTCAATGAAGGGGCACTCCTGGATTTTAATATTGATTGTTGATCTTCAGGCTAGGCAATCAATATGCAATCGGTAAGGGTCCGACACCTCACACCCTTTCCAATCAGCAGCTTCAGAGTAGCGCAGACTTCCATGCACTTTAATGGGACCAGCACTGTGGTTACCAGCATCATCCACTACACTATGGATAGAAGTGTGTAGTTCCACCAACTTCCGGTTCTGGAGTAACTCTGAAACAGCTGATCAGTGGGGGTGTTAGACCTTTGCTGATTATATATTGATTGGTTTTTCTGGAATACCCCTTTAAGGGTCCATTCACACATCCGTTTTTTCTTTCCTGATCTGTTCCGTTTTTTGTGGAACAGATCAGGACCAGTTCTGGACCCATTCATTTTCAATGGGTCCTGGAAAAAGTTGTTCCGTTCCGCATGTCTGATTAAATATAAAACTTGTCCTATTCTTTTCCGCAAAAATCGGATCCTGGTACAATACAAAGTCAATGGTTCCACAAAAAACGGATGACATTCGTATGTCATTACGTATGTCATCCGTTTTATGCGGAATCCGTTCCTGGAAATTAAATCCTGCCCACAGAAATCACTTATTCACTTTTTTTTTCACTTTTTTTTCAAAGAAATCCAAACAACTTTATTTGCTTTGGGAAATTTATACATGTTTCTGTTTTTTGCGGATCCGCAAAAAACGGATGACATACGGAAACATTTTCAGGAACAACGGATCCGCAAAAAACGGACCGAAATTCGGGATATAGAAAAATACTGATGTGTGAATGTAGCCTAAGGGTATATTCATACATTGCAGATTTGTTGTAGAAATTTCTGTGTGCATGTATCTGAATAGAGCTTTCAGAAATCCATGCACATGCTGCAGAAAGAATCCCAATGAGATGTATGAAATGGACTTTTCAGTTGTAGAAATTCCTCTAGCGTGTCTGCCACATGTGAACATACAATAACCAGAACTTACTGTAGTATTTTCGGCACAGAGTTTATATACAGTATTATCTTGCTTTTGCCTGGGATGTTTATCAGTTAAAGGCGCACATATTCCATCCCTGGTTAAACCTCATAGAAAAGCTTTGAATTCAAGTGTTGCTGTCAATGTTGCCTCTATAATAATCCAGAGCATAGTCCTCACCAATGCTCTCCAGGAACTATTTGCAAAATACTTGTACAGTAACTGATCCTATATGCAGCCAAAATGGATGGCTAAAAACTGGATTGCTTAGAGCAGCTAGTGTTGACAGTATTTGGAATTCATTCAAACTCTGCAAATTGTGTGAAGCACTTATGAATTCCAATTTAGGGGCTATCATTGCCTCCAGAGTGAAACTTAGTTTTCACTAAAACGTAATCCTCTTTGAAATACAGTGGTGATTGAAAGTTTGTGAACCCTTTAGAACTTTCTATACTTCTGAAGAAATTTGACCTCAAACTACATCAAACTACATCAGATTTTCACACAACCTCTAAAAGTAGATAAACTAAATTAAACAAATTTGTAAAAACAAATTGACTTATTCATTTATTTGTTCAGGAGAATAATCCAATATCAACTTTTTGTGAGTGGCAAAGATGTAGATAATTTGTAGGTGAAGTTTGAATCAGTGGTTTTTAATCAATGGATGGCAACTGCTTGTGAGGGGGCAGCCTGTTTTATATAAAGAACAGGAATCTAGAATAAAGAAGTATAATCTTTACAGCACATTTGTGGAAGTGTATCATAGCATTAACAAAGGAGATTTTTTTTATAACCTCAGAAGAAGAGTTGCTGATGCTCATCAGGCTGAAAACAAGCTACAAAACCATCTCTAAAGATTTTGCACTCCACAATCCACAGTCAAGCAGATTGTGTACAAATGGAGGAAGTTCAAGATCATTATTACCCTCCCCAGAAGTGGTCAACCAACAAAGATCATGCCAAAAGGCATGTACTGTAAATGTCCATAGGGTAACAAAAGATGTATGTTCAATCAGATCAAATATATGCAGAAATATAGATAATTCTGAAGGGTTAACAAACTTTCAAGCACCTTTGTCCATGCTAACTATCAAGGAATGCCCGGGATGCTACCATTAAAAAGTTGAGACCTCCCCAACTCCTAGAACAGTTGGCAAATCTCCCGGGTGCTGGGAAAGTCTCCAGCGCCTCCTAGAGAGCTGCTCTAATTGTGTGTGGCACTGGGATCAGGATACCTTTAGGAAAAGGGCCAGAGCCTAGAGCCAAAGGAGAGTTATGTCAGTAAAGGGGGCAGAGTTTACCATAAATTGGACATGGCACGTGGAAAGTGGTATGGCTACGGTCTGAAAAAAAAACAACAGCAATGCGCAGTGCAAGCCAAGACCCCGATCCAGGGGCGTACATAGAAATCACTGGGCCCCATAGCAAAAATCTGAATTGGGCCCCTTAACCCCGCCCACTACCCACCATGGCCCCTCCCACTTCCTGACCTGGCTCCTCCCATGCCACACCCCCATTAAATAAATTTATACATGACCTACAGAAACTGTTAGGGATAAACATTTTTTTTTTTTTATATTTTCATACAATGGGCATGTCACTTGCCAGGCTTTAGCAGAGTGGACACAGGGCGCAATATGTATGCCACACAACTGAGTGAGTGCAGGGCAGGAGCGCATACACATCACTCCTCCTGCCTCTGTCCACTGTGCTAAAGCCGGACGTAAGCCATCCCCCACATCTTAACCCCTTTGCTACCTGCGCCATTTTGTCATCACTTCTCTTACCCCAAACCCCTTTAACTCCTTGCTGCTGAGTGTGCACATACTGTATACGCATGTGTTTGTGTGGGGGGGTGGGGGGTTGTTAGGAAGGAGTAGGTGTAGGAGGAAAGCACACTGTCCTCTATGAGCCCCCCCAACCCCTAATGCCCCCCCCAAAATTCTCAGGACAGTGTGCTTTCTTCCTACTTCCCCCCCCCCACCCCGGGCACGCCCCTTTTAACAAATACTGTAGTAGATCACTAGCAGTCCTATGTAACACAGTGATAACTCTGAGTACAGATAATGTTGTAGATGGGTGTGAGGCCCCAGAATTCAGAACACACACAGTGTTACCTGAAGTCTGGGGCCGGGCTGAGGCAGTGTGGGTCAAATTCTATATACCCCTTACCCTACCGAAAATACAGATATGTGCATGGATAATATTATTACAGGAGAATGCCGCACCATACCTGTTACATCCAGTGACGTCTCCTGTGATGTAGAATTTTCTCAACGTCTTCATTCGGAGATAGGACCGCCATGATACCTTCTTTCAGCCGCTTCTCGTCTCTGCAGAGTTTCACAGAAAAAAATTTAGGTTCCTCACTTTACTATAAACCTCTCCTTCCTGGTGTCTCAACAACTCCTCCTGCTGCCCCCCAATATTGTGCTAGAGCCAGACAGATAGTCCCCCATTCCCCATAATATTATTCCCCCTGTATATTATAATGGCCCCCTCTTTGTTATTAATATAATGGCCCCCACTTTATTATTAATATAATGGCCCCCACTTTATTATTAATATAATGGCCCCCACTTTATTATTAATATAATGGCCCCCACTTTATTATTAATATAATGGCCCCCACTTTATTATTAATATAATGGCCCCCACTTTATTATTAATATAAGGGCCCCTCTTTATTATTAATATAAGGGCCCCTCTTTATTATTAATATAATGGCCCCTCTTTATTATTAATATAATGGCCCCTCTTTAATAACAAAGAGGGGGCCATCACATTAATAATAAAGAGGGGCCCAGGGGGCCATTATATTAATAATAAAGTGGGGGCCATTATATTAATAATAAAGTGGGGGCCATTATATTAATAATAAAGAGGGGGCCATTATATTAATAATAATGTAATGCCCCCCTCTTTATTATTAAATTACATTAATAATAAAGAGGGGGGCATTACATTATTATTAATATAATGGCCCCCTCTTTATTATTAATATAATGGTCGTCTCTCCACTCTTATTAATACTATGATGTCCACTGACTGAGTACTGTCAGTGGTCCTCCTCTCGTGCCCCCAGTGCCTCTGCAATAAGGGTACATAAAAAAACGTAGGGTACATAAAAAAAAAAAAATTATTACTTACCTCTCTAAGGACAGCTTGTGGCATCCTGGTACAGGATCGCTCACTGTGCCTTCCCGCGCCGCGTCATCGCGTCATCTCGCGAGATCCGACGCAGGAGGTCACAGTGAGGTACGTGACTAAAAGTCCTGCGTCGCACCTCAACTGAAGCCGCTCCCCAGGCCCCTCCTCACTTCGCCGCGTCACGCAGGGCCCCTCCTCTCGCCGGCCTCCGCTCCGCCCCCTGTAAATCTTATTTTAGTTATTCAGCTGCGGCTGGCCGGCTGCGTTCTAACTTCTCCTGGCTTGAGGGGGCCCTGGGAGCCGGGGGGAAGAATAGTTGGCTCAGGGCAGGCTGAGAATAAAAGCAGCCGCATTGCGCTATAGCCGCACGTCAGTGGGCGGGGCCAAATAGTGTGGGCGGGGCCTTCTCTTTCTTATATCACTATAAGAAACCTATTAAATTACAGATATAAATACTACAGTATACCATAATGCAGTACAGAGATACAGTATTTCACAAAGGTGAGTACACGCCTCACATTTTTGTAAATATTTTATTCTATCTTTTCATAGGACAACACTGAAGAGCTGACACTTTGATACAATATGAAGTAGTCAGTGTGCAGCTTGTATAACAGTGTAAATTTGGTGTCCCCTCAAAATAACTCAACACACAAGCATTAATGTCTAAACCACTGGCACCAAGAGTGAGTACACCCTTAAGTGAAAATGGCAATATTGTGCCCAATTAGTCATTTCCCTCGTGTGACTCGTTAGTGTTACAAGGTCTCAGGTGTGAATTGGGAGCAGGTGTGTTAAATTTGGTGTTATCGCTCTCACCCTCTCTCATACTGGTCACTGGAAGTTCAACATGGCACCTCATGGCAAAGAAATCTCTGAGGATCTAAAAAAAAGAATTGTTGCTCTATATAAAGATGGCCTAGGCTATAAGAAGATTGTCAACACCCTGAAACTGAGCTGCAGCACGGTGGCCAAGACTTTACAGCAGTTTAACAAGACAGGTTCCACTCAGAACAGGCCTCGCCATGGTCGACCAAAGAAGTTGAGTACATGTGCTAACCATCAAATCCAGAGGTTGTATGAGTGCTGCCAGCATTGCTGCAGAGGTTAAAGGGCTGGGGGGTCAGCCTGTCAGTGCTCAGACCATACACTGCATCAAATTGGTCTGCATGACTGTCATTCCTACATCTAAAGGTGATGCATGGGGATGTCATGGTGTCAAGCGTGTATGACGGCAACCAGGTGAAGAGTACAAAGACAGGTGTGTCTTGCCTACAGTCAAGTATGGTGGTGGGAGTGCCATGGTTTGGGGCTGCATGAGTGATGCCGGCAGTGGGGAGCTACAAGTCATTGACCAAGCATGTCTCCAGACCTAAACCCTACTGAGCATCTGTGGGGCATCCTCAAACAGAAGATGGAGGAGCGCAAGGTCTCTCTAACATCCATTAGCTCTGTGATGTCGTCATGGAGGCGTGGAAGAGGATACCAGTGACAAACTGTGAAGCGATAGTAAACTCCATGCTCAAGAGCGTTAAGGCAGTGCTGGAAAATAATGGTGGCCACAAAAAATATTGACACTTTGGGCACAATTTGGCGATTTTCACTTAGGGGTGAACTCACTTTTGTTGCCAGTGGTTTAGACATTAATGGCTGTGTGTTGTTATTTTGAGGGCACACTAAATTTACACTGTTATGCAAGCTGTACACTGACTACTTCATATTGTATCAAAGTGTCAGATCTTCAGTGTTGTCCCATGAAAAGATAGAATAAATATTTACAAAAATGTGAGAGGTATATTTACTTTTGTGAGATACTGTATCTCTGTACTGCATTATGGTATACTGTAGTATTTATATCTGTAAATTAATAGGTTTCTAATAGTGATATACTGTAGTCAAATGTCTTATATTTTTGTGTCAGTCACAGAACAGAATAAGTAAATAATAAGTCATTTATAACCACACACACTGCTAAATACTTTATTTAACTGACACATGACATTGCTTAGAATAATTCTCAAATTAGCTGCATTAACTAGTGCATTTTCTATAATTTTCCACTTACAGTTGAGGGTTCATAATTTGCAATTTGTGGGAAAATAAATGAATGTATTGCTTCCATAAGGTGTAATTAGCTTTTATTGTTAAGTCTTAATGATCCAACAAGACATCAGAGAAGAAAATTTAAGGGATAGTTCCATACTAAAATTGTTATCACACATCAACAGTGTGTATGTGGATATTCTATGTCATTTTTTTTTATATGGAGTGGATGGGTTTTCTGGCTAAAATTTTTTGAAGATACTCCATGTATTCTACTTCCTGTCTGGGCTCTTTAACTTCCTTCTGGACTTATTTGACTTTCTCAGTCAGACCTTTCACTTTGACTAGAGAGGCAATGGAAGTGAGTGACAATTAGAGTATCATACATTATGCTAATCAATGCAATGCTCTTCTCTGGGCATTTTTATTAATTCCTATCAAGAAAACAATAGAACTGTCATTCTGTCAAACCAATTCTTCACCTACTATAATAAGGGTAACCTTGCAGACAACACTTTTCCCTCACAGCAGCAATAAACTGACAACGGACAGCCTATCTATGTAGGGGGTTTATCTCTGTGTTGATTGCTATATGTTGTATTTAAATTCAATGGCATACTACAGACAAAAATGCCCAAAAACTTTCTATGCATATCGAGTAAAAAAGAATACCCCTTTCTGATGGAATTGTCCCTTTAAAGTAAATGAAACATTAGAGTAAGTATTTGATTTCTGTTCTAAATATCACTTAGGGCTTATGCGCACAAACATATTTTTCTTAAGGGTGCTGTCTGTATCTTTTGCAGATGGCACACTGACACATTCTTTCTTATGGGGCCATGCATATATCCAAATTTTTTGTGGATCCGTGTGGCCTTTCAACAAATTATAGAGCATGTCTATTCTGGTCTGTTTTGTAGACATTTCTATTGATTGGAGTGAGAAAAATGCAGGACCAAAATAAGGACCAAAATAAGGATACGGTTATGTGGCCTTACTGTGTAAATCTCAATCCTTTGGTCTGATAAATCTTTGAAAACGGAGTAATTAGATAAATATTCATCACATTAGCCATAGAATTCTATGTGTACTGACCATTTAAAGGCTCACTAAATGCAGAAAATACATACAAAAACAAAACAAAAAAACCTCTAGAATTCTCTCTTTTGCTGTCATCCTCTCTATTGACCCTATTCTGTCTGATATTGCAATAAAACATGGAAAACTATAAAACAAATATATTTTATGTGCCCTAGATGAGCAGCCATTTCCCTTTCTCCTATTCACAAGTCTGTCTCCCGCTATAACAGGAAGCTTGTTCCTCTACGCCGTCTGCAAGAGGAGATAAAAACCTTAATGGTAAGTCCAGATGCAGAGGAATTTTTCCACTATGCATCTCACCCCAAACCAAGGCAAAATCAGTATGTTTTACATGCATTATTTTTATCATTTATTTTTGGGTTAAGTGTTTGTTACATGGACACGTGTGGGGCAGTTTCTTTTCTGTTTTTATAAACAAAAAGTTGTTCTGTTTGTCTTCTGCAGCCTATTTGTATTCTCATATATTTCCATTCAGTGTGAAAGACAAGCTCTCTGACAACTGAGTCTGCAGTCCTTCTAACTCATCTCCTGAATGCTCATGAAGATGGCATCAATTTTAATTTAAGCTCATTTCATTTGGTTGTAAAAATGTCAGCTTAGATTTGTGTTCAGAAGAGCACAGAGACAGACAGACTACAGACAGAACCATTAGAGAGCTAATTCGGTGGATTTCTCACTGAACAGGACTGAGCAGTTTTTAAAAGGATTTTGCAGGAAAAGAAATCTTTAAAATGGTTCAGCTTGGTGTAAATAGATATAAAAAAAGGCTTACTCACCTCATCAATTCCCTGCTGCTCCTGTTCTGTGGTTTCCTAGTGAACTGCCATTCTCTGCTTCCTACTGCTTTGATGACATCCCAACCAAGAAAATGTGACCACTTCTGGCGCAGCCTCAGAACAGAATTGGAAGGAGAGTGGTAAGGTTAGTAGGTCTTTATTTATAATTTGCTTAAAAATGTTAAAGATATTTTTGCCCTCTGTGCATCCCCTTTAAAAAAACGAAAATGTATAAATATAGTTCTATAACAACAGTGGTGTATATGCACTTCAGTATCACCCTGAATACCTGAGTAGATCTCAAGCTCGGACTGGCCCTTAGGGGAACAGGTGAATCCCCTGAGCAAGGTGGGTCCCTCATCTCCAGCCCCCTGTAGAAGTGTCACATGTAGACCGACAGCACTATATAAAGATAGACAATGTACAGAATATGCCTCTAGTGTTGATCGAGCATGCTCGGCTCAACACCAGTTCGGCTCGAGCATCTTGATGCTTGGCACATGGCGGTATTCGGCCGAATACCACATGTGCTTGAGCGCAATTCTTGAGTATTCTCTCCACGCGTTTGTTGGCTGCTATGCAGCCAATAAACGTGCTGGTAAGTACTGCCCTTCACTGTAATGCCATAGCCATGTTGGTTACTGGCATTACAGTGATTGGCTGGCCGGAAAGCGTCATCGGGTGCTATATAGCACCCAATGACACGTGTTCGGCTCAGTGTTAGTCAGGAAGAGCTGTGTAAAGGAAAGGGAAAGATAGTGTAGGGAGTGAAATTTTCTTTTATTCAGTTGAAAATCTTGTCAGAGACCCAAAAGTCCTTTTAAGGACTATTGTTGTGTGTTGCAGCAGCAATATATATTTTTAGCGCAACCTACACTAAATTGCTAAAACTTTACAGACCCAAAAGTCCTGACTATTGTGTGTGGCAGCAATATCTATTTTTAGCGCATCCTGCGCTAAATAGCGTGCAATAGTTAGGCCGCTGTAGAGAGCGACATTATCTGCGCTACATCTCCGGTGTAACATGTGCGTATACCAGCACAGGACAATGCTCTCGAAGTCAGACCAGTGCGACCAGGTGGTCGGTTGGATTGCAGCAGATAATGCTTCCAGTCACTTAAGCACCACCCTGTCTTCCACTAAGTCCAGTCTCAGTAGCCAAGAGTCTGGTCAGCACAATCCTCACCCTGATCCTCCTTCCTCCCACCATGGAGAGTCTTTCCAAACAGTCTGATAAAAGTACTGAGGAAGGTGAGGACTATTATGATGAGGTGAAATCTGAGGAGGAGGGTGGTGGTTGCAGTGTCGGCAATAAAAAGCAGAGGCAAGGCTTGGCCAGAACCTCCCAAGAAAATGCCAGCTGCAGATCTTCTTCTATAATGGTCAGTTGAGTTCAATGCCAGACCTAATCGAAGCCCAGGTGCCGCTAGTTTTGTGTGAGTATCTCCTCTCTATACAGAGCCTGAAGACAAAAACATTGTCATGTGCAAGATCTGCAGAATTAAAATAAGAAGTGGGCTTTCGAACCCAAACATAGGCACCACAGCTCTATTGCAACACATGAAGCAGCATCACCCGATCCAGTGGGGAAAATAGAACTGTCCGCAAGCTAGCAGAGAAGAGTGCCCTCCTTTTCCCAGTCTCCTTTGCTGTAGCCTAGCTGCATCCACATTCAGTACAATGTCTTTGTCATCGTGATCATCAGTTACTGCTTCTACGGCTAAGATTCCTCCTCCTCCGTTCAGTCGTCAACCATCCATAACAGAATGCAAGAAACAACTCTATGCTTCCATCTACCAATCTGCTGGTTCGCAAACTTACCATATTTTTCGGACTATAAGATGCACTGGACTATAAGACGCAGCTAAGGTTTGGAGGAGGGAAATAAGAAAAAAAATTGTAATCAGACCTTAGAGAAGCTCCTCAATCCTCATCAGATCCCCAAATCACACCCCCATTCTTCATCAGACCTCAGATGAGGCCCCAAAATTAGACCTCAAGCCCCATCAGCCTCAGATTAGACCCTCAGACCCCCAGGCTCCATCAGCCTCAAATCAGACCCACATTGGATTAAGATGAGACCCACATTAGCCTCAGATCAGACCCCATCAGCCTTAGATCAAACCCCCATCAGACCTCAAATCAGTTGTTAAAAAATTAAAATAAATAAACTTACCCTGCTTGCTCCAGATGGCGCTGCAACTCACTCACCGATCCCTGGTCTTCTTTCGGCATGTGCTGCACTGTGACCTAATGTCGCACAACATCGGGTCAGAGTGCACACCTGTATGCACTATGTCCTGATGTTGTACCCTGTCAGGGCATACTGCAGAGCGGGCCCTGGAAGAAGACCAGGGAGAGTGAGTAGAGCCAGCACAGCGATTCCCTCACTGCTCCTCAAGCCTCCCACATGCTGATGACTGCTTCCATCTTCTCCATGGACATCCTTCTATCCTCAACAGAAGCAGAGAAGAGCATTGCTCCCACTCTCTCCTATCATATGTATATAGTGAAGTGTTGCCATCCCGTGTTAGAGCTGATCAGCCTGGGCGAGAGTGGCCACACAGTTGATTAGCTGCTAAAGTGCATCAAGCAGCAAGCATCCCATTGGCTGTCTCCATGACAACTCCAACTGGGCAAGGTGGCCAGTGACAATGGCAGGAACATCGTGGGAAATAACACATACTCTCTACATGGCACGCGTAATAAATTTAGTCATGCAATGCTTTTTGAAAAAAATATTGTGGCTTCTAGAAGGTGCTGGCCATGTCCAGGAGATTGTCTTCGCATTTCAGCCATCCTTATGTGGCAAGTAACTCCCTCCTGGACTTGCAGCTACAGAACAAATGCCATTGCACCACTTATGTGCGACATTCCAAATTGCGGGAATTCCTCCTTGCATTTGCTGAAGCATCTGTTCGAGCAGCACAAAGTGGTAAATGATTTCATCATGCAGCAGACCACCAGCACATGCTAACAGTGATTCAACAAGGGATGGTATAAGAAGAACAGCTTAGGCATCCTGCTGGCTGCCCTGTAGCTGTTGCTGACCCACACTGAGAAAGTCCCACAGAGTAAAAAGTGGAGGATTAGGATAAAGTACTAACACTGGAGGAGTTGCTTGTACAGGAGGACGAGGCTGCTGCTGCTGATGACAACGGCACTGGCCATGATGACTAAGGCTTGTTTCAAACTGGCCTTAATGGTTCCGGCAGGCTGTTACGGCAGGGGAACAGCCTGCTGGATCCGTAACTACTCTGTGCAGCCTTGCACTGCCAGAAGTCCATCAGGCCCCATTCACTAAAATGGGGACCAGCGGAGATCTGTCACACATATACTGTGATCATCGACTATTGCTCCACCTGTAGTATACCATGACCCGGTTCAGAACCTCACTCGGGCTCCAGGATTATATCCACATAATCCACTCAGTTGTATTAGTCTTCTTTAAAAGGTTATTCGTGAGGGATAAATAATATTCACCCTTTTGAAGCTGTGCTTGTATTTTTTCAGTCCTTTTATTTTTAATATAAATAAATCGCTATAATGTATAGTAATCCTGAGAGCGAAGAACTGATTGTTACCCATGCTGCGCAACATTTCGGGGGTCACGCCCAGTCAGTCACCCACCTCCCACCATCTCCACCACCACAAGCTGCCAAAGTCACGACAGCCAGTTAAGTCTTATGAAAATTATGGAGCAGTTTTTTCATATGCCTCGTCAGGCTGATGCAAATCAGCAAACAGAGACCTACTGCCTGCACCTACTCTGTGGCCTTACTCTAACGCAAACCATGCTCTTTGACCCCTATGGATCTCTGGGCAGACAGATTGGAATAATGGCCTTAACTGACCCAGTTTGCTCTTTTTGTTCAGTCTTGTCTAGACTCCAGGGTCATCTCAGAGATGGTTCTTAGCATGGTAGATGGCATTGTCACACCCAGACAAAGTTGTCCTCCACTAGTGTACAAAACATCTCTTTTGTCAAAACGAATCAGACATGGATCTGTGAGGATTTCACACACCTCCGGCTGAGGTTGATGAATAGATCTTCATGCCTCTGTCTGTTTGCCTACCTACCATCATATTCTGTACCATATGTCTACTGCTGCTGACACCACCGCCACAGCTACTACTCCTTGCTGCTAATCCCTCTACTGCCACTTCCATTATCCCTACTTCCACTACCGTTACCCTCACACAGCTGCCACTACTACTACCCCAGCCCAGTGCACACACATATACTTTACTGCCACTTCCATTATCCCTACTTCCACTACCGTTACCCTCACACAGCTGCCACTACTACTACCCCAGCCCAGTGCACACACATATACTTTACTGCCACTTCCATTATCCCTACTTCCACTACCGTTACCCTCACACAGCTGCCACTACTACTACCCCAGCACAGTGCACACACATATACTTTACTGCCACTTCCATTATCCCTACTTCCACTACCGTTACCCTCACACAGCTGCCACTACTACTACCCCAGCCCAGTGCACACACATATACTTTACTGCCACTTCCATTATCCCTACTTCCACTACCGTTACCCTCACACAGCTGCCACTACTACTACCCCAGCCCAGTGCACACACATATACTTTACTGCCACTTCCATTATCCCTACTTCCACTACCGTTACCCTCACACAGCTGCCACTACTACTACCCCAGCACAGTGCACACACATATACTTTACTGCCACTTCCATTATCCCTACTTCCACTACCGTTACCCTCACACAGCTGCCACTACTACTACCCCAGCCCAGTGCACACACATATACTTTACTGCCACTTCCATTATCCCTACTTCCACTACCGTTACCCTCACACAGCTGCCACTACTACTACCCCAGCACAGTGCACACACATATACTTTACTGCCACTTCCATTATCCCTACTTCCACTACCGTTACCCTCACACAGCTGCCACTACTACTACCCCAGCCCAGTGCACACACATATACTTTACTGCCACTTCCATTATCCCTACTTCCACTACCGTTACCCTCACACAGCTGCCACTACTACTACCCCAGCCCAGTGCACACACATATACTTTACTGCCACTTCCATTATCCCTACTTCCACTACCGTTACCCTCACACAGCTGCCACTACTACTACCCCAGCCCAGTGCACACACATATACTTTACTGCCACTTCCATTATCCCTACTTCCACTACCGTTACCCTCACACAGCTGCCACTACTACTACCCCAGCACAGTGCACACACATATACTTTACTGCCACTTCCATTATCCCTACTTCCACTACCGTTACCCTCACACAGCTGCCACTACTACTACCCCAGCCCAGTGCACACACATATACTTTACTGCCACTTCCATTATCCCTACTTCCACTACCGTTACCCTCACACAGCTGCCACTACTACTACCCCAGCACAGTGCACACACATATACTTTACTGCCACTTCCATTATCCCTACTTCCACTACCGTTACCCTCACACAGCTGCCACTACTACTACCCCAGCCCAGTGCACACACATATACTTTACTGCCACTTCCATTATCCCAACTTCCACTACCGTTACCCTCACACAGCTGCCACTACTACTACCCCAGCCCAGTGCACACACATATACTTTACTGCCACTTCCATTATCCCTACTTCCACTACCGTTACCCTCACACAGCTGCCACTACTACTACCCCAGCACAGTGCACACACATATACTTTACTGCCACTTCCATTATCCCTACTTCCACTACCGTTACCCTCACACAGCTGCCACTACTACTACCCCAGCCCAGTGCACACACATATACTTTACTGCCTTGCCTTTTCCATGCTGTGCTGCTACTGCTGGCCCTACTATTGCTAAAGCTATTATCCCTACACACCTTACCCTTTTCACATCCACAATGTTATGCTGCTGCTTCCAGATCAAAGGAAGAATATTTGCAGTCTTGTTCAACTTCAGAATAAGCCAGTTTTTTCAGACAATTAATACGTGTGTGTTTAAAATACAGGCAGGTATTCTGCCCCCATTAATGCATAATTTTTGGATGTTTGTGCTGAACAACCCACTGTTTCTTATGACATTAACATGTATGCATGTATGAACAGGGGCAGGAATCTACCCCTTTTAAAGCATAATTTTTTAATGCTGTCCCAATAAGCCACAGTTTTTTTCCAATAACACCGTGTGTGTTTAATCCCTTGACAACGTCTGCCATACATTTCCATGGATGTCGTCTCTTTAAAGATGGTGCTGGCAATAATGCTGATATCAGACATTTGACTCCTCAGATGCCATGGTCAATTACGACAACAGCATCTGAGGTGGCTTTCCCTGGGAGCACTGCACTACAGGGACCCGAACGGCTATCCTGTGCTGATATTAAGGCAGGCGTTCTTTGTTGGTGATATGCAGAAGCCTGTATGAGGCTAACAGTGTGAGAAAAACAATCTAATAATTGTACGTTCAGGTCCCCTAAGAGGCTAAAAAAAAGTAAAAATAAATAAAATTAAAAAATATGAAAATTCAAACTCCCCTTTCCCCAAAATAAACTATTAAAAAAAGATAAAGATCATATGCACGTCTGCATCTCCAAATTCCCAAACTATTAAAATATAAACCTATTGATCCCTTACAGTGAATGGAGAAAAAAAATCCAAATGACTGATTTGCTGTTTTACGTCACTTCACCTCCCAAAAAATAATAAATAAAATATTAAATAAAGAGTGATCAAAAAGCCATGCACACACCTAAATGGTATAAGTAAAAACTACAGATTGCCCCACAAAAAGTGAGCCCACACACAGCTCCATAAATGGAAATATGAAAAAGTTATGGGGGTCAGAATATGGTGATGCAAAGAAAAAATAAGTTTTCTTTTTTTTTGTATTAAAAGACAAGAAAATCTATATAAATGTGGTATCGCTCCAATTATACTGAAATAAAAAAAAATGATGGAAAAATTGAGTTTTTTCTTCCAATTCCAGCTTATCTGGAATTTTTTCCAGCTTCCCACTACATCGTATGAAATATTAAATAGTGCCATTAGAAACTACAACTTGTTCCACAACAAACAAGCAATCTATGTGAATGGAAAAATAAAAAAAGGTTATGGCTCTGGGAAGGCAGGGAGTAAAAAAATAAAATGAAAAACTAAATGAATTTAAAGACGTTCGCTTATCTCCATCTTGCAGCTTCCTGAGATACAGTACTTGTCCTCATTGAAACACATTGCTTAGGATGCTTAGCTGCCAGGCACTTCACTGGGGAGCTATCAATTCCAGTCTATGTATTATTCACTGTCTGCTTTCAGTGTTCACATGCATTATTTAGTTGCTTCATATAGATTGAACTGTATGGGTTGACTTTTTACATTTGCATCATGGGCAGTGACCTGTGGAGCTGAAATACTTGTCAAATTGGCTTCCCTGGCAGGTTGGGGCTTATAATTTCACAAGAGCTGAACAGTCACAGGGTGCAGAACACAGATGACAATTTGCATGTATATCTTCCCATATAATTTGTCAGAAATGGTTCTATCTCTACCAGGGGAGTAGTTAGGTCAAAACATTCGGGGCTTGCCCCGAATGTTATGCTGGGAGCATTTATTTTTATTTTTTTGGCTATTCCAGGGCCCTTTTAATATTGATTGGACCTGGGCAATTCACCACAGATCATCCCCCCACCCCCTTGTACTTGTTCCGCTGATCTGCTACTTGCGGGTCTCGCAGAGTCACGCGCTGCAGGACGGGATTGCGCACCGAAGTGACTTAACTCATGCACGCACAGTCCGTAAGTATCGGATCAGCGGAACAAGTACAAGGGGGTGGGGGGATCAGGGGTGGACATACCGCATGTGCAGCCTGTTCGGTTGCACAGGGGCCCAGAGCAGGAGAGGGCCCCTTCTTACCGGCTGCAGGGGGAGGTAAGCAACTCCCAGGGCCGTCTTTAAAGTGGGGCAAAGGCAGCTGCCCCGGGCCCAGTTGCTCCTGGGGGGCCCAAGCAGGGGCGTACAGGCCTGGCGGGGGGAGGGGGCCCGCTGCACTCCCATGTAATGGGAGCGCTCTGGCCGGGCCCAGCATGAAGTACAGTTAGAATGCCGGGCCCAGTCAGAGCACTCTTCAAACAGGTGACGCAAAGGCAAAGGGGAGGGGGGGGGGGGCGCACTAGTTTCTATAGTGAAGCAGGGAGACCTCTCTGCTCCCTGCTTCACTGATATTCGGAGCTCAGGCGCTCCCCCTGCTGGCCGCACATTGCGCTGCTGGCTGTGGGAGGAGCGCTGAATGCCCGGGAATCTGCCTCCAGCACAGCCAGCAGCACGATGTGAGTGTGGGAGCCTGTCATTAGGGAAGAAGGTAAGTATTACGTTTTTTTTCTCCCCCCATAAAGCTGCAAAAAGGGGCAACCACTAAAGTGAGGGGGCACAAAAGAGCCACTGTGAGGGGCACATATCTGGGTAAAACAACTACTGTGAGGGGCACAGATATATAGGCATAACTACTATGAGGGGCACATATCTGGCATAACTGTTATAAGGCAGCTCATATCTGGTATAACTATGGGCACATATCTGGCATAACCACTGTGAGGGGCACATATTTGGCATAACTGTTATAAGGCAGCTCATATCTGGCATAACTATGGGCACTGGGCACATATCTGGCATGACCACTGTGAGGGGCAAATCTGGCAAAACTGCTGTAAGGGGGCTCATATCTGGCATAACTAGGGGCACATATCTGGCATAACTGCTGTGCGGGAGGCACATATCTGGCCATAACGACTGAGGGGGCACATATCTGGGCATAAAGACTAAGGAGGCACACTTCTGGCTATAATCACTGTGAGGGAGGCACATATCTGGCCAGAACTACTGTGAGGGGCACATATCTGGCATAATGACTGGGAGGGGGCACATATCTGGCATAACTACTGTGAGGGAGGCACATATCTGGCATAACTACTGTGAGGGAGGCACATATCTAGCATAACGACTGTGAGGGAGGCACATATCTGGGCATAACGACTGTGAGGGAGGCACATATCTGGGCATAACGACTGTGAGGGAGGCACATATCTGGGCATAACGACTGTGAGGGAGGCACATATCTGGGCATAACTACTGTGAGGGGGCACATATCTGGGTATAACGACTGAGGAGGCACATATCTGGGCATAAAGACTGAGGAGGCACACATCTGGCTATAACCACTGTGAGGGAGGCATATATCTGGCCAGAACTACTGTGAGGGGCACATATCTGGCATAATGACTGTGAGGGGGCACATATCTGGCATAACTACTGTGAGGGAGGCACATATCTGGCATAACTACTGTAAGGGAGGCACATATCTAGCATAACGACTGTGAGGGAGGCACATATCTGGGCATAACGACTGTGAGGGAGGCACATATCTGGGCATAACAACTGTGAGGGAGGCACATATCTAGCATAACGACTGTGAGGGAGGCACATATCTGGGCATAACGACTGTGAGGGAGGCACATATCTGGGCATAACGACTGTGAGGGAGGCACATATCTGGCCATAACGACTGAGGGGGCACATATCTTGGCATAACGACTGTGAGGGAGGCACATATCTGGGCATAACTACTGTGAGGGGGCACATATCTGGGTATAACTGCTGTGACGGCTTAATTACTGGGAGGGGCCACAATGTGGGCATTAGTACTGTATGGTAGCACTAGATTACCCTGCTATACATTGGCATGGCTCAGTCTTACAGGCCAGCACAGCGTCCCCTGCTGGTGATTTCACAGGGGCAGTCACCATCCCTTCCTTATGTGATTATTCTTTTTCTCTATCACCACAGGGACCTTGTTCTGGATCCAGCGGACATCACACCGACGCCAGCGACACCCTGGATGAGGTAGGACCAGATTTTATTAGGACTCGTGAGTGTAGCCATTCATTGGGCTTAGAGCTCTTTCATACAAGTGGATCCTGTGCGGGTAATCCGCTGCGTGAAAGAGAGCCAAGCCCCGCACCGGACAGCAGAGACATGGAGCATTAACATGATTGATAATGCTCTTTACCTCTCTGTGACCTTTTTACTATGTTTTGTATTGCTATAAGTAATCTTAGGACGGAATGGGTTATGTTGAGAACTTGGCTTGGAGGGGAGGGGGCCCAGGCACATTCTTTGCACAGGGGCCCTCTGCTGTCTGTGTCCGCCCCTGGGGGGGATGATCTGTTGGGTTACCCAGGGTCCACTCCCATCAATATTAAAGGGCCCAAGCAAAGATTTCTGCGGTGGTGAGGAAATGAAATATAACAGATATTGGAAAGTTAGCAAATGTTGTATTATATAATGACTGCAGTACTGCACTTCATTTGCATAAACCAGAACACCCCTTTAAGCATGCCTTTAATGTGCAATTTCAACACAGTGGGCTTGTGCCCCGGATGTTTTCAGACCCCAGCAATGCCCCTGATCTCTACTATATTTTAAGAAAGGAGAAAAATATTCCCAGTATATTTTAATCTAAGGAACTCTAGTAGTTGTATTTGGCTTTTTTTTTTTTTTTTGCAGTCTGAATCCCTCACATTTTTGGAATTGAGAAGCATGGTATTATCCATAGGCATAGGTACAGGGGGGCAAGGGGGCCTAGGTTATTCCTTGCCCCTCCCCCCCGCTGGCTGCCGCCACTAATACAGTGGCGATATACTGCTTTGACACTGTCAGGCTATTCCCATTCTCCTTCCACAGCCCATAAGTCCGGATAGCCAGTGGTGATCTACAGCATGTGGGACACATACCTCCACCTGCATTTCTGTACATGGCATGTATGGGGAGGCAGACTGGAGTTGTTAGAAAGAGGCCCCGCCCATTAGACCACCAGTCTTCCACCTCCTTGGGTGATATCACACCTACCAGCAGCAGCACTATTCTAGTCACTATCCAACCAGTACAGCAGCACATGGTCATGTGATCTGCTTGACCTCGCCCATACAGGATCACATGGTCTCGACGTCATCACAGGTCCTTTGCCTCCTCCAGCTGAATGGCCTGGAAACTGACTCCTCCCAGCCACCACTTTTATTGACTTCCTGGTTGGTCCTCACATCACCTAACCATTCACACTACCATTACATGGATGGAGAAAGTGGCAGGTGAGGTGGGGGCGGAGAGGATTAAGAGGAAGACAGAGTGGAAAGGGGGCCAAGTTGCTGCACCATGGAACTCTTGGCTGTACTTGCCCCCTGGGCCAAAAGTTGCCAGTCAGCCCCTGCTAAGCGCCGAGAGCTGAATTAATCGTGGATGGCATCGACACCTGGCGGTTGCGGTGTTCAGGATTGTGGGCCGCTATGGACTACATATCGCAACCGCTGGGGGGCGATACCACATCCGCAATTAAACCGGCACCAATATATTGTTTGCCGAAACAATTGTCGTATTTTGTAATCTTATTTATATATACTTAATTAGTTTTTTCTCAGTAGCTTGATTAAGTGGTGAAAATGATTAGTGCCCCCCAATTTTTGACTGTGGTATCTTATGTGGTATCTTATTGTTCCTAGAGTCGCCACTGTACTTATCTAAGGTGAATATTACACTGAAAAGCCAAGAATTAGACCCACTGAATGACCTGGTAGTTCAAACTGCACATCCACTGCAGAAATCCACTGATCAACTTTGGATTTCCGCTATGTTAATTTCCACACATTGGCTTTTCTTTATCCAAACTGTGAAAGGTATGTTCATGTGTTGGGTTACAATTCAACATGTATCTTCGTAACAAAAGGACTCCTGCACACAAACGTTTTTTTTTTCTGTTCCGTTCCGTTTTTTGTGTTGCGGACTGTATACGAAGCCATTCATTTCAATGGATCCACAAAAAAAAAAAAACGGAAGGTTCTCCATATGCCTTCCGTTTCCGTATTTCTGTTCCAACATAGAAAATGTCCTATTATTGCCCGCAAATATGATCCGTGGCGCCAGTCACGTCAATGGGTCCGCAAAACAACGGAATGCATACGGAATGCATCCGTACCTGTTTCGTTTTTGCGGAACCATCTATTGAAAATTGTATGCCCAGCCCAATTTTTTTATGTACTTACTGTTTAAAAATTATTGTATGCTTCTGTTTCCGTTTGCAATCCGCAAAAACGGATCACAAACGGAAACCAAACAGAAAAATGGAACGGCAAAACGGAACGGAAGCCTAAACACTACTGAAACAAAACACGGAAAAATGGACCTGTGAAAAACAGACTGCAAAATACTGAAGTAGCCTTACGGTCGTGTGCAGGAGGCCGAACATTTTAACCCTCTGAGTCTGACACTCGTCATTCACCAAGGGATGTAAAGCTTGAACTGCGATAGATCTGCTGAAGGATTGGCTCCATAAAGCGGTAAGATTGGACAGAGCACAGAGGTAACGACCAGAAAGCAAATTGTGTACAGTTTATTTACCACAATATTATTTATCATGCAAATAGCTACTTAACCCCTTCCCGACATATGACGTAATAGTACGTCATGGCGGCAGGTGACTTGCCGCATTTTGACGTACTATGTCGGGCGGGCACTGGCAGTCCCTGATAGCCGGGCCCCTGCTGTATCCACCAGCATCTCTGTAAAAGCCAATGCTGCCGGATTAAACCCTCCTATGCCGCAGTCAGTTTTTACCGCAGCATAGAAGGTGCATGCGGTTGGTAAGGGAGCCCATTGGGTCCCCGCGCTGCTGTGGCAGGGGGAACCGATGGGTGACAAGACAGCCCGATGCCATGCACAGGCTGCCCAATGCCTTGCACTGCATCAGGACCTGCCTTTTATGGGGGCTGAGGCGATCCAGCCCCAGGCTGGGTCTCCTAGTAGTAATACACTAACAGGCAATGCATTAGAATACAGATGCATTGTAATGCATTGCAAAGGGGATCAGACCCCCAAAAGTTGAAGTCCCACAGTGGGACAGAAATAAAGTTTAAAAAAGCAAAAAAAAGTGTTTTTAATAAGAAAAAATAAAGTTTAAAGTAAAAAAAGAAAAAAACGCCCCTCTCCCCTGATTTTATAATAAAAAATAGAAAAAAATGATAAAAACAAACATATCATCGAATCCGTAACGACCGGCTCTATAAATAAACATGATTTACCCTGTCCGATACACCATAAAAAATAAAAACTGATTAAAAAAAAGCAATTTTTGTCACCTTACATCACAAAAATTGCAATGCCAAGTGATCAAAAATTCATATGTCCCACAAAAAATTAGCCCCTACATAAGAAAATCTCTCAAAAAAATTAATAAAAATATAGCTCTCAGAACATGGAGATGCTAAAACATAATTTTTTGTTTCAAAAATGCTATTATTGTGTTAAGGTAAAATAAATAAAAAAAGTATACATATTAGGTATCGCCGCATCCATAACAACATAACCCCTCAGGGGAACACAGTAAAAAAAAAAAAAAAAATGTTAAACAAAAAAAAGCTATTTTTTGTCACAGTAGATCACAAACATTGCAACACCAAGCGATCAAAAAGGCATATGCCCCCCAAAATAGTATCAAATCAAACCATCACCTCATCCCGCAAAAAATAATACCCTACCTAAGACAATCAGTCAAAAAATAAAAAAGCTAAGGCTCTCAGACTATGGAGACACTAAAGCATAATTTTTTTGGTTTCAAAAATGCTATTATTGTGTAAAACTTAAATAAACAAGAAAAAAGTATACATATTAGGTATTGCCACATCCATAACGACCTGCTCTATAAAAATGTCACATGACCTAACCCCTAATAAAAACAACTCTGCACAAAAACTAGCCCCTGCACAATACGAACGGCAGAAAAGTAAAAAAAAAAAAAATGACGTTCATAAAATGGAGACACAAAAACATAATTTTTTTTCAAAAATGCTTTATTATGTAAAACTGAAACAAACAAACAAACAAAGAAAATAGACATATTTGATATCATTGCGTCCATAACAACCTGCTCTATAAAAATAGCACATAATCTACTCTGTAAGATGAATTTAGTAAAAAATAAAAACGGTGCCAAAACAGCTACATGTGGGGTGTTTCTGTAAACGACAGAATCAGGGTAATAAATATTGAGTTTTGTTTGGCTGTTAACCCTTGATGTGTTAAAGAAAAAAATGAATTAATATGGAAAATCTGCCAAAAAAGTTAAATTTTGAAATTTCATCTCCATTTTCCTTTAATTGTTGTGGAACACCTAAAGGATTAAATATTTTATGAGGTATAACTTTCTGTTTTAAAAGCATAGAAATTGAAATTTTGAAAATTGCAAATTTGTTAAACTTTTTGGGTAAATTTGGGATGTTTTCATAAATAAAGGTGAAATATATTGACTCAAATTTATGACTCAGGAATTGCCTGGATAAATAAAAGTGTTTCAAAATTATTACCACCAAAAATGGCCTGGGCATGAGGGTAAAAACTTGCCTGGGGTAGAAGGGGTTAAAGGGAATGGTCACCAGAAAATTGTTTAAAACATGCTTTTATGTTAAGCATATATATTTTTTTACATTTACAGTTACTATCTATATTTTAATAAACTTCTAAAATCATGCAGTTTTCGCACTGGCCACTAAAATATGTCAAGACTGCCTGTTCTTTCACAGCAGCCACATGGGCCATAGACACAATGGATAGGAATTGACTCATTGGAGGCCATTTATCAAAGACCAGTGTTTTAGCCCCTGTGCTGCCGGTGGATACGCCTAATCTATGACGTACAGTACAGACCAAAAGTTTGACACACCTTCTCATTCAAAGAGTTTTCCCTGAAGGCATCAAAACTATAAATTAACACATGTGGAATTATATACATAACAAAAAAGTGTGAAACAACTGAAAATATGTCATATTCTAGGTTCTTCAAAGTAGCCATCTTTTGCTTTGATTACTGCTTTGCACACTCTTGGCATTCTCTTGATGAGCTTCAAGAGGTAGTCACCTGAAAAAGTCTTGAAGGAGTTCCCAGAGATGCTTAGCACTTGTTGGCCCTTTTGCCTTCACTCTGCGGTCCAGCTCACCCCAAACCATCTCGATTGGGTTCAGGTCCGGTGACTGTGGAGGCCAGGTCATCTGGCGTAGCACCCCATCACTCTCCTTCATGGTCAAATAGCCCTTACACAGCCTGGAGGTGTGTTTGGGGTCATTATCCTGTTAAAAAATAAATGATGGTTGTCGGGTGGTAATAATTCAATTAAGAATTATTAATTATGGTCATAAAAATAATTAACCATAAAAAAATTAATTTTATAAAATTTGTCATAAATTCTAAAAATCATGACCTGGTGAATTGTAGACAACCTAATTGATACAATTCACATCTGAGTCCGACTATTTCCTCAGATAAATAAGTTCTTTTTGACGTGAGATGACGTTAATGATAAAACATGTAGTTCTGCATTATACAATAATACACAGGTTTATAAAAATATGCAGATTTATTGATTACAAGGTTATAAACATATATAAGTAAATAAACACAATGATACATGCAAATGAATATATATAGCGTTAATATAAAGCATTATAAGCTTAACAATACATGTGAGTGGAAATAACTTGTCACATTATAACCAAGCTATTATTAGGTTAGGATATCAAAGTAGGAACATAAGTTATACATATATACAGACGTGGACAAAATTGTTGGTACCCTTTGGTCAATGAAAGAAAAAGTCACAATGGTCACAGAAATAACTTTAATCTGACAAAAGTAATAATAAATTAAAATTCTATAAATGTTAACCAATGAAAGTCAGACATTGTTTTTCAACCATGCTTCAACAGAATTATGTAAAAAAATAAACTCATGAAACAGGCATGGACAAAAATGATGGTACCCCTAACTTAATATTTTGTTGCGCAACCTTTTGAGGCAATCACTGCAATCAAACGCTTCCTGTAACTGTCAATGAGACATCTGCACCTCTCAGCAGGTATTTTGGCCCACTCCTCATGAGCAAACTGCTCCAGTTGTGTCCGGTTTGAAGGGTGCCTTTTCCAGACTGCATGTTTCAGCTCCTTCCAAAGATGCTCAATAGGATTGAGGTCAGGGCTCATAGAAGGCCACTTTAGAATAGTCCAATTTTTTCCTCTTAGCCATTCTTGGGTGTTTTTAGCGGTGTGTTTTGGGTCATTGTCCTGTTGCAAGACCCATGACCTGCGACTGAGACCAAGCTTTCTGACACTGGCTAGTACATTTCTCTCTAGAATTCCTTGATAGTCTTGAGATTTCATTGTACCCTGCACAGATTCAAGACACCCTGTGCCAGACGCAGCAAAGCAGCCCCAGAACATAACAGAGCCTCCTCCATGTTTCACAGTAGGGACAGTGTTCTTTTCTTGATATGCTTCATTTTTTCGTCTGTGAACATACAGCTGATGTGCCTTGGCAAAAACTTCGATTTTTGTCTCATCTGTCCACAGGACATTCTCCCAGAAGCTTTGTGGCTTGTCAACATGTAGTTTGGCATATTCCAGTCTTGCTTTTTTATGATTCGTTTTCAACAATGGTGTCCTCCTTGGTCGTCTCCCATGTAGTCCACTTTGGCTCAAACAACGACGGATGGTGCGATCTGACACTGATGTTCCTTGAGCATGAAGTTCACCTTGAATCTCTTTAGAAGTCTTTCTAGGCTCTTTTGTTACCATTCGGATTATCCGTCTCTTAGATTTGTCATCAATTTTCCTCCTGCGGCCACGTCCAGGGAGGTTGGCTACAGTCCCATGGATCTTAAACTTATGAATAATATGTGCAACTGTACTCACAGGAACATCTAGTTGCTTGGAGATGGTCTTATAGCCTTTACCTTTAACATGCTTGTCTATAATTTTCTTTCTGATCTCTTGAGACAGCTCTTTCCTTTGCTTCCTCTGGTCCATGTCGAGTGTGGTACACACCATATCACCAAACAACACAGTGATTACCTGGAGCCATATATATAGGCCCAATGGCTGATTACAAGGTTGTAGACACCTGTGATGCTAATTAGTGGACACACCTTGAATTAACATGTCCCTTTGGTCACATTATGTTCTGTGTTTTCTAGGGGTACCATCATTTTTGTCCATGCCTGTTTCATGAGTTTATTTTTTTACATAATTCTGTTGAAGCATGGTTGAAAAACAATGTCTGACTTTCATTGGTTAACATTTATAGAATTTTAATTTATTATTACTTTTGTCAGATTAAAGTTATTTCTGTGACCATTGTGACTTTTTCTTTCATTGACCAAAGGGTACCAACAATTTTGTCCACGTCTGTATATTACTTTTGTTCAGAGAAAACCTCATGATATCAGGATGGGCATGTCTAATCCTAGACATCAATATGGAATGCTAAATACATTCTTCCCCCCTCTAACCAACTACACATCACATGACTTCAGGCATGGGCAAATCCATTCAAGGATATAGCTTAGAAGAGATAACTGTATCCTTTCGCCCCATCCTGGACTATTTTCACATATATAACTTTGGTAAGACTATTAAGACAAATGACAGGGATATATGATCTTTGCTAGACCATATCTTAATTGGAAAGGACTTGAAATAAGTCTTTCCTGTGGGAAACCATCACTTAGCTTGGCGAAGAATGTTCTATCAATATATATATATCTAAGCAATTATTTACTGCTTTGCTAGATTATGAGTCTTGATTCTTCTGCAGGTAGAATGAAGTCTCACAATATCCTAAAACTACATCTCAATATGGAGATGATCAATTAATTTAATTATGTATTTATTCGCCAATCTAGATGGTATAATTTCACCCACACTATCAAATTAGTCTTAATAAAATGAAATATCATTTTCTGTATCTCTTACCAAGTCCTAGTAGAAATCTCACTTCTGCTCCTAGGAAAGCTGGGTGGTCCATCATAGCACATCTCACCATGGCTTCCATCTTGATAGACCCCTCTAGACAGCTTTACTTCTCTTTCCTCTCTTTCTTGTGTGTGTCTCTGTTCTCTGTCCTTTTCTCCCCCCTGTGTATGGTTTATGAACACAAACTTATCAGTTAGACACACCTTCCTAGTTTGGAAGTTTCCAATCATAATCGGATGGGCGTGACTATTGATAAGAAATGACATCATAACCTTACCCAGAATGCACTTTTGCTACTGTTGTAATGTCACCTACTCATACCTAGGTGGCACTGCTGTGTAAGCTATTTGCATCCTAGTATAAAGGGTTAACTTCTATAAGTCTGAATAAAGGTATAATATACAATTGACCTTAAAAGCTTTAATTCAAGGCTATAGGGATTAGATTTGACACTTGTAGCAATTAGAGACAGACCTCTAGGCGTCTCTTCTGACTGCTTCTCACACTGTTTATTTGTGTATCGTAAATAACTTCACTGGCTTTGTTGACTCAGAGATATCAGTATCTCCTCTCATACCAAAGAGGTGAATAATTGTTACAAAACACACATCTTCACAGACACTCTTTTAGAGACAAATATTCTCCTAATGAGAAATATATATAATATACTGAATACATGTTGTCTTCATAACATATAACAGTATAATATATATTATATGTCCTACTGATTGTCTTATGCTAAGGACTAAGGCTCATTAAATGAATACATGAATATTATACATTTGCTTCATTGATAAATGCCTAATTGTATAGGTAATTATCACCAGCTGCATAGAGCTTATCTTTACCTCCCGTCATAAATTTATCAGTAGATAAGGAGGCCTCTTCTCAGACTGGTGCACTCATGAGAAGAATAACACTAAAAAGTAGAAACCTTCGTGTGACCTTACTTTGGCCTTCTCAAGACATACAAAATTGTAACTATAGTGGAGCATGGCTCTTAAAGGTAATGAACATCCATCTTGACTAAAAATGAATTGGATATCAATGTATTTGCCTATGAAAAGGCACGACATGGTCCAACTAAACGCAAACCGGATGGAATAGCATGCCGCTGCAAGATGCTGTGGTAGCCATGCTGGTTCAGTATGCCTTCAATTTTGAATAAATCCCCAACAGTGTCACCAGCAAAGCACCCCCACACCATCACACCTCCTCCTCCTTGCTTCACGGTGGGAACCAGGCATGTAGAGTCCATCCGTTCACCTTTTCCGCGTCGCATAAAGACACTGTGGTTGGAACCAAAGATCTCAAATTTGGACTCATCAGACCAAAGCACAGATTTCCACTGGTCTAATGTCCATTCCTTGTGTTCTTTAGCCCAAACAAGTCTCTTCTGCTTGTTGCCTGTCCTTAGCAGTGGTTTCCTAGCAGATATTCTACAATGAAGGCCTGATTCACACAGTCTCCTCTTAACAGTTGTTCTAGAGATGTGTCTGCTGCTAGAACTCTGTGTGGCATTGACCTGGTCTCTAATCTGAGCTGCTGTTAACCTGCGATTTCTGAGGCTGGTGACTCGGATGAACTCATCCTCCGCAGCAGAGACTCTTGGTCTTCCTTTCCTGGGGCGGTCCGCATGTGAGCCAGTTTCTTTGTAGCGCTTGATGTTTTTTGTGACTGCACTTGGGGACACTTTCAAAGTTTTCCCAATTTTTCGGACTGACTGACCTTCATTTTTCCTAAAGTAATGATGGCCACTCGTTTTTCTTTACTGAGCTGCTTTTTTCTTGCCATAATACAAATTCTAACAGTCTTTTCCACTTGACTTCTCCACAACTGATGGTCCCAACCCCATTTATAAGGCAAGAATTCCCACTTATTAAACCTGACAGGGCACACCTGTGAAGTGAAAAACATTTCAGGTGACTACCTCTTGAAGCTCATCAAGAGAATGCCAAGAGTGTGCAAAGCAGTAATCAAAGCAAAAGGTGGCTACTTTGAAGAACCTAGAATATGACATATTTTCAGTTGTTTCACACTTTTTTGTTATGTATATAATTCCACATGTGTTAATTCATAGTTTTGATGCCTTCAGTGTGAATCTACAATTTTCATAGTCATGAAAATAAAAAAAACTCTTTGAATGAGAAGGCGTGTCCAAACTTTTGGTCTGTACTGTATGTCTCATCAGAAATTAGTTGCATCCTCCGGCAGGCCGTGAGCCTAGATTAAAAACTACTCCAGTCCCTGACTAAACTAGTTTTCAATCATCATTTACACCAGTTTCCGGGGTTAACTGTTAGTTAATTTGCCAGGGTCAATGGCCCAGCCCTACCACAACCCACTCTCCCAGTGACGAGGACAGTGTAAAATTTGTCACCCTGGCATATTTTATTACGACAAAAACAAAAGTAAAGGCTCTTAATAAATGACCCCCTTTGACTTCTATGGGAGAGTTTTCTAGGCATGCTTTGCAACCTATGCAGAAGTCATGAGGGAGCAGATAAGCTGTAATATCACCTATTGTGCATGGTGGATCCTGTGTTGTCTATATATAGGTGATATCTGTCATTCTAATCCTGCCTGTAATGATAAAGAGATGACTGCTGAAAAGTGATCTTTACAGAACAAGAATTCTTGAGATATTATTAGGCTTAGTGGCTAGTATGAAAACTGCACAATTTTATGATTTAAAAAAATAAATAGACATCATTTATTTTTTTTCAAAATCATGAAAAGTTCTAATAAAAAACCTGTTTATAATAAAAATGTGATTTAAACAATAGTTCATTTTCTAATGACACATTTATTATTTTCCTATGAGAAACTGTTTTGCGCACAGCTCAGTTAGTTCTGTATTAATATATGTGCTGATGTCACTGGATTGTAAAATCCATGTAACAGCCACCCATGTGCTACTCATAATCCATGTTAGCATGACTTCGTGGAAACGACAGGGAAGATGACATACTGTATTAAAGCCTCTTAATCTCACTTTTGCATTGTTTGTCGGTTGCTGGGAAACATCATATTTAGGTATTTCATATAATAGAAATCTATTATTCTTGCATTAAAAAAATGGACCACAACAGATAGCAGAAAGGAAACGGTATTTTCGTGGGATCTGAGGTTTAAGGCATCAGAACTGCAAGACTGGTTTTATTTCTCTTAGGGCTCATGCACATGAATGTATTTTTATTCTGTTTCCATCACTTTTTTTTACAGGTCCGTATGTGGAACCATTCATTTCAATAGGTCTTGAAAAAAAGGAAATAGAACATGTCCTACTGTTGTCCATTTTGCAGACAAGGACAGGCATTGTTACAATTTTATTTTTTCTGGTCGTTTTTTTGCTAACTGCAAAATGCATACAGTCGTGTGCATGAGCCTTTAATGAGAGCATTAAATTAGTTCTCTGCTCTTCTGCATGGACATCTCCTTCACTTTGCAGCCGCAGTGCCCTGTGGCAGTCGCAAAGGAGGGAGACTCCTCTCCTCCCACACCCTCTGTACAGGTAAATTTGGTATTTGCAGCCATCTTTTGGTCAGCACAGTTGTGGAGACCGCCACTCCAAATCCACAGCTAGGAAGATAGGTTCACGCCTGCTCCGCTTGGCTCAGTTCTGCCCTATTCTGCTACACATGCAGATGGGAGACTCTCTTTTCTCCTGCACCCTCAAGTTTCAGTCTGCTCCAATCCTTGGTGCAGGCTCTGTACATATCCAAAGGACCAGCTGCTTTTTGGGCTTTTGTTCACCCCAACAGGGTGCTTGGTGCTACCACACCACACCATTCTGCATAGATGGTAGATGTCAGAGGGAAACTCCTTCTCCTCCTGCTTTCTGGCTTCTGTGTCCTCTTGATCACACCATTGTCTTGGCTTGAATCCTCAGCTGGGGGAGGGGGTTGGTATCCTGCACTCCTCCTTCAAGGGATCTGTCTGGATGTTTTTAAAAGGGATTTTCCTCTTTTTCTTGATGATCCATTGGCCACCTCTTGTTAATGCAAAAATGGTCAGAACTTTTCTCTGTCCTCCCCTCTCTTGCTGGAACCAGTGCAGCTTTAGAGGGGGATGTGCTTCAGGTCAGTGGCAGTGGAGTAGCACGCCACTCAACTCTTCAGCGGACACTCACTCAAGGTGGGCTTGGCTTCCCCTACCTTACAAACTGCAAATGTACAGCAAAATCTGCATGCGGCCTATGGCATAGATTTCAAATGTGCACATGGTTATCTGCAAAATTTAATTGAATTTTGTAATTCCTTGCCTTGTACTTTGTAGCAGATCTTTAGTGTGGATTGCAGAACAAATATACCAAGTGTGAATATGGCCTAACATAATTTGCATACCACTGATTATATAGATCATCAATTATTTGCTTTTTCTAAATCCCCATCTAATGAAATTTATATTATTAAGAATACCTTTCCTAAAAAATAAATATAATGTAGATCTACAAAACTATGGTTTATAGCAAGGATGCCCAACCTGCGGCACTCCAGCTGTTGTAAAACTACAACTCCCACCATGCCCTTCTTTAGGCTGATAGCTGTAGGCTGTCCAGGAATGGTGGGAGTTGTAGTTTTGCAACAGCTGAAGGGCCGCAGGTTGAGCATGCCTCGTTAGTCTTGAAATTTTAATGGTCTGGCAACCCTCAAAAAGATGGTAACAGAAATTCAAGCTCCAAGAATTCAAAGACAATAACTAGAGATGAGCGAATCAATTGACGGAGTGGAATTCGATCCGAATTTCAAGAAAAAATCGATTCGCACTGAAGCTGAATTTCCTCACGCTTCGTAGTAACGAATCCCATTTTTTTTTAAATGGCTGCTGCATGTGTGAGGACAAGGAGCAATGAACTCTAGGAATGAGGGATCACCCAAAATGCCATGATTGTGCAAAGGGCGCCTCCCCCCAGGGCCTTCTCTATAACGAGTCCCAGGGGTAGGAAATGCTGAGTGGTATGTTGCGGCCTAAAATGTCTCTGTTGTGTGTCACTGTGTTCCTACCTGGATACAGCTGGACCCCAGGCTTTGGCTCCGAAGCAATAAATAGGGGGAATAATTGAGGGATTCGAAGAAATAACTTGAGTCCAGACCTTGAGATGAAGTTCAATGGCAGCTTTACTTTGAATAAACGTTTTATCAAACAGTTTACGGGCTTTGTCTTGGTTCCAGCAGGTTTTAGCATAAACTGGCAGGCAAGCTAAACTCTGCTTTATCTCCTTTTCTCTCTGCTGTACTGACAAGCTGACTTGGTAACTTGGCTTTTTCTTTACACTGCCTTTGACTTTTTAGTCAGACTTCTCTTCAGCCAAGGAATAGAAGTCTACTATTGTAGACTTTATGGGCAGAAGTGGGTGGTCTACCCCGGGCACGTTTGGCTCCCGACTTCCCACTGCTGCCACCCTGCTGACTCACAGCCAAGCTACCACCCTGCTGGCTCAGCCGCTGCCACCCTCTTCTCCTGATAATGAAGCCCCTTCTTCACCCGGCTCCCAAGTGCGATCAGCTGCATCATCATCATCCACTTCTGTCTGCATATCACTGATGTCCCCCTCAACGGTCTCAGGGCCAGGAGCCTGACTGCTCGCAACACCTGCTCCCACGGGACTTTCATCATCACTACTTGCCCGCGTACCGGAGGAAGTCTACTATTGTAACAATATTATTTCCTTATGTACCAACAAGACTAAAGTAATGTGTTTCACAATAAAACATTGTTGTTAAATCACAGTATTGTTAAAGTAATTTAGTACTAAATAACAATAAGAATGTCCTGTCTTCTTGGAATTGGCTGCCACCAAAAAAAGTCTTGGAAAAGGACCCATCACTCCAATGCAATCTGCAGCATGTTATAGAGCAGGAGGACTGAGCAGATTGATATATAGTTTTCTGGGGAAAGATTCAGTGAAACCTGAAATTTATAGTTTTAACTTTCTGCTTTTTCTGACTTCAGTTGTACATGGGGATGTGTTATCAGTGATTGATAGAATGCTCTACGTAAGTGTGCATACAGAGATAGCTGTTAGTCGCTGATAGCCATACATGAGGGTAGTGCTAAGTTAGAAAAAGCTGAGATATAAATGTATAAATTGCACGTTTTTACTGAATCTTTTCTTATAAAGCTTCTCCTGCTTTATAACATGCTGCTTGCAGATTGTACTGCAATTTATGGTGAAAGGTTCTCTTTAAGTCACTATTTATTCTGCAGCTTGACCTGTGTGATAATACTGCTGTATATACTGTACTAAAACTAACAGCTGTTACCCAGTAATTTATATTGATGACCTGCACTTTGGATAGGTCATCAATATCAGATCGGTGGTAGTACGACACCCAGGACCCCCTTAATTTGACTGTTAGCGTGGGCATCACTGTTCATTGGTCACATGGCCTTGAAGTGAATGGGGCTGAACTGCAATACGAAGCACAGATGCTATAGTATGTACAGGGCTGTACCTGGAAAGCTGCCAGGAGCGAGCTGCACTCACCAGAGCTCCGGTAAGTGCAGCACTCCCTGAAACAGCTGATCGGATAGGTAATCATTATCTTTAACTGGATAAGACCTTTAGCATATTCAGGTGATGAATTTTATTTTAACGGGTCATCGAGCGTTGAGACATTTTTAACTGTGGCAGCCTGTTATACCAACTGAAAAAAGAATAAAAACTTTTTTCATTCCCTCCATTGCAGGTCCCTGGCTGTCTTCAATGGACTTCTAGTCCCTGTGTTGTAAACTTCCGGATGGACGGGGCCACGTGTGAAGCTACAGCCAATATATAGCTTCAGCGGTCATGTGTCCCCAAGTGGAAAGTGTCTAAGCAGTGACATGCTGCTTGGGGACATGTTGCCCCTGAGATCAGCCATTGGCTGCAGCAGCACATGTGCAAGGGTGCACCACCAATGAGGCCAGGTGAGGCGATCACCTCAGGCAACACCAGTTAGGGTCATCACTTAGGAGCAAGCAGAGCATGACCAAATTAAGAAGGCCTCTAAAGTATCAGGATTTTGAAACACATATTTCTCCCTTTGCATATAAATAAAAAAACAAGAATATAAAAAATAGCATGATAGATTTAAGGGTTAGTTCTTGATGCTAATTTGGTCCAGTGTCTGCTAATCAGTACACAACAGAGAATGCCAAGACATATTCTCATATAAATAACTATACAACAGGAACTTCCACTTTGACAATTATGATGAAAAACAGCGGGTTTGACATTTGAGTTCATACACAGATTTTCTAGTCTTTCAAACGTATCCTGGAGATCCCGTTACATGGGGAGATTAAGTTTATGAGTGAGAGATGCATAATACAGTACATGCCTACACACATACCTTCACACATACCTTCTTTTCATATGAATTTTAACACATTGGCAGCATGTACATTCTCCCACACTTTAGAAATTTTTTAGAACATTTGGCACGTTATGAATATGGAACACTTATGTCACAATGTTAACATGGTTTGAAGTTCTGTGAAGTTCTAGAAAAGTCGTTAATATGTAACTATAAAAAAACACAACAGTATTTCAAAGACAAGTCATATTTGAAACGATCCTATATGGTATACCTTCATTGTAAGTAGAATGATAAAATGAAAGAAGAGTATAGTGACATACTGATTGATTCCAGATTTGAAGATGTTTTAAAAAGGGACTTTATCAGGATAGGAGAATTCTAAGATGTCAACATACCATCTAAGCTGGTTTTCTTTGCAGGTGTTTAACCAAACAATGCTGGACCAACATTTCTAATAACCTTTCATGGGTTGGTGTGGATAAATGAGTTGCAAGTCCTTTTGTTCTGGGATTAGTAGGGTGTACTCTCAAGACCCTCTTGCCACTGTGTAAACTGGTGAGTATAACTAATGAGTAGGGATGAGCGAACTCGAACTGTATAGTTCGGGTTCGTACCGAATTTTGGGGTGTCCGTGACACGGACCCGAACCCGGACTTTCGTAAAAGTCCGGGTTCGGGTTCGGTGTTCGTCGCTTTCTTGGTGCTTTTGTGACGCTTTCTTGGCGCTTTTTGAAAGGCTGCAAAGCAGCCAATCAACAAGCGTCATACTACTTGCCCCAAGAGGCCGTCACAGCCATGCCTACTATTGGCATGGCTGTGATTGGCCAGAGCACCATGTGACCCAGCCTCTATTTAAGCTGGAGTCACATAGCGCCGCCCGTCACTCTGCTCTGATTAGCGTAGGGAGAGGTTGCGGCTGCGACAGTAGGGCGAGATTAGGCAGATTAACTCCTCCAAAGGACTTGATTAATCGATCGATCTGCAGCTGTGCATCATTGAGCTGCTGAAATTCAATTGCTCACTGTTTTTAGGCTGCCCAGACCGTTTGTCAGTCACATTTTTCTGGGGTGATCGGCGGCCATTTTGTGTCTTGTGGTGCGCCAGCACAAGCTGCGACCAAGTGCATTTAACCCTCAATGGTGTGGTTGTTTTTTGGCTAAAGCCTACATCAGGGTGAAGCTGTCACACCAAGTGCATTTAACCAGCAATAGTCTGTTTATTTTTTGGCCATATACTACATCAGGGGCAAGCTGCGCCTGTCACCAAGTGCATTTAACCCTCAATGGTGTGGTTGTTTTTTGGCTAAAGCCTACATCAGGGTGAAGCTGTCACACCAAGTGCATTTAACTAGCAATAGTCTGTTCATTTTTTGGCCATATACTACATCAGGGGCAAGCTGCGCCCGTCACCAAGTGCATTTAACCCTCAGTAGTGTGGTTGGTCAAGCTGTCACACCAAGTGCATTTAACCAGCAATAGTCTGTTAATTTTTTGGCCATATACTACATCAGGGGCAAGCTGCGCCCGTCACCAAGTGCATTTAACCCTCAGTAGTGTGGTTGGTCAAGCTGTCACACCAAGTGCATTTAACCAGCAATAGTCTGTTCATTTTTTGACCATATACTACATCAGGGGAAAGCTGCGCCCGTCACCAAGTGCATTTAACCCTCAATGGTGTGGTTGTTTTTTGGCAAAAGCCTACATCAGGGTGAAGCTGTCACACCAAGTGCATTTAACCAGCAATAGTCTGTTCATTTTTTGGCCATATACTACATCAGGGGCAAGCTGCGCCCGTCACCAAGTGCATTTAACCCTCAGTAGTGTGGTTGGTCAAGCTGTCACACCAAGTGCATTTAACCAGCAATAGTCTGTTCATTTTTTGGCCATATACTACATCAGGGGCAAGCTGCGCCCGTCACCAAGTGCATTTAACCCTCAGTAGTGTGGTTGGTCAAGCTGTCACACCAAGTGCATTTAACCAGCAATAGTGTGGTTATTTTTTGGCCATATCCCAGTCTAATTCTGTCAGTAAATCCATACCGGTCACCCACGCCTAAATACTAGGCCTCAAATTTATATCCCGCTAAATCTGTCGTTACCGCTGTACTGTTGTGGCTGGGCAAGTTATTTAGTGTCCGTCAAAGCACATTTTTTGTTCAGGGTTGAAATACAATTCCCAATTTAGCAATTTCATAATTTAGTGGTTTCTGCTATATCAGAGCTATTTGAAATCTATCCCTAAAAGGGTATATAATATTCAAGGTGCACATAGGGTCATTCAGAATAACTTCACACACACGCTACTGTGCATTTCCAAGTCTAATTCTGTCACTAAATCCATACCGGTCACCCAGCGCCTAAATACTAGGCCTCAAATTTATATCCCGCTAAATCTGTTGTTACCGCTGTACTGTTGTGGTTGGGCAAGTTATTTAGTGTCCGTCAAAGCACATTTTTTGTTCAGGGTTGAAATACAATTCCCAATTTAGCAATTTAATAATTTAGTGGTTTCTGCTATATCAGAGCTATTTGAAATCTATCCCTAAAAGGGTATATAATATTCAAGGTGCACATAGGGTCATTCAGAATAACTTCACACACACGCTACTGTGCATTTCCAAGTCTAATTCTGTTAGTAAATCCATACCGGTCACCCAGCGCCTAAATACTAGGCCTCAAATTTATATCCCGCTAAATCTGTCGTTACCGCTGTACTGTTGTGGCTGGGCAAGTTATTTAGTGTCCGTCAAAGCACATTTTTTGTTCTGGGTTGAAATACAATTCCCAATTTAGCAATTTCATAATTTAGTGGTTTCTGCTATATCAGAGCTATTTGAAATCTATCCCCCTCCACGTACTGACTGATGGTTCGGCCCCATTCAACTTCTGGGTCTCTAAATTGTCCACGTGGCCAGAGCTAGCCTTTTATGCCTTGGAGGTGCTGGCCTGCCCGGCGGCCAGCGTTTTGTCTGAACGTGTATTCAGCACGGCAGGGGGCGTCATTACAGACAAACGCAGCCGCCTGTCTACAGCCAATGTGGACAAGCTGACGTTCATAAAAATGAACCAGGCATGGATCCCACAGGACCTGTCCGTCCCTTGTCCAGATTAGACATTAACTACCTCCCCTTAACCATATATTATTGGACTCCAGGGCACTTCCTCATTCAATCCTATTTTTATTTTCATTTTACCATTATATTGCGAGGCTACCCAAAGTTGAATGAACCTCTCCTCTGTCTGGGTGCCGGGGCCTAAATATATGCCAATGGACTGTTCCAATGTTGGGTGATGTGAAGCCTGATTCTCTGCTATGACATGCAGACTAATTCTCTGCTGACATGAAGCCAGATCCTCTGTTACGGGACCTCTCTCCTCTGCCTGGGTGCTGGGCCTAAATATCTGACAATGGACTGTTGCAGTGGTGGCTGACGTGAAGCCTGATTTTCTGCTATGACATGCAGACTGATTCTCTGCTGACATGAAGCCAGATCCTCTGTTACGGGACCTCTCTCCTCTGCCTGGGTGCTGGGCCTAAATATCTGACAATGGACTGTTGCAGTGGTGGCTGACGTGAAGCCTGATTTTCTGCTATTACATGCAGACTGATTCTCTGCTGACATGAAGCCAGATCCTCTGTTACGGGACCTCTCTCCTCTGCCTGTGTGCTGGGCCTAAATATATGCCAATGGACTGTTGCAGTGGTGGCTGACGTGAAGCCTCATTCTCTGCTATGACATGCAGACTAATTCTCTGCCGACATGAAGCCAGATTGTCTGTTACGGGACCTCTCTCCTCTGCCTGGGTGCTGGGCCTAAATATCTGACAATGGACTGTTGCAGTGGTGGCTGACGTGAAGCCTGATTTTCTGCTATGACATGCAGACTGATTCTCTGCTGACATGAAGCCAGATCCTCTGTTACGGGACCTCTCTCCTCTGCCTGGGTGCTGGGCCTAAATATCTGACAATGGACTGTTGCAGTGGTGGCTGACGTGAAGCCTGATTTTCTGCTATTACATGCAGACTGATTCTCTGCTGACATGAAGCCAGATCCTCTGTTACGGGACCTCTCTCCTCTGCCTGTGTGCTGGGCCTAAATATATGCCAATGGACTGTTGCAGTGGTGGCTGACGTGAAGCCTCATTCTCTGCTATGACATGCAGACTAATTCTCTGCTGACATGAAGCCAGATTGTCTGTTACGGGACCTCTCTCCTCTGCCTGGGTGCTGGGCCTAAATTTATGAAAATGGACTCTTACAGTGGTGGGTGACGTGAAGCCTGATTCTCTGCTATGATATGAAGACTGATTCTCTGCTGACATGAAGCCAGATTGTCTGTTACGGGACCTCTCTCCTCTGCCTGGGTGCTGGGCCTAAATTTATGAAAATGGACTCTTACAGTGGTGGGTGACGTGAAGCCTGATTCTCTGCTATGACATGAAGACTGATTCTCTGCTATGACATGAAGACTGATTCTCTGCTGACATGAAGCCAGATTGTCTGTTACGGGACCTCTCTCCTCTGCCTGTGTGCTGGGCCTAAATATATGCCAATGGACTGTTGCAGTGGTGGCTGACGTGAAGCCTCATTCTCTGCTATGACATGCAGACTAATTCTCTGCTGACATGAAGCCAGATTGTCTGTTACGGGACCTCTCTCCTCTGCCTGTGTGCTGGGCCTAAATATATGCCAATGGACTGTTGCAGTGGTGGCTGACGTGAAGCCTCATTCTCTGCTATGACATGCAGACTGATTCTCTGCTGACATGAAGCCAGATCCTCTGTTACGGGACCTCTCTCCTCTGCCTGGGTGCTGGGCCTAAATTTATGAAAATGGACTCTTACAGTGGTGGGTGACGTGAAGCCTGATTCTCTGCTATGACATGAAGACTGATTCTCTGCTATGACATGAAGACTGATTCTCTGCTGACATGAAGCCAGATTGTCTGTTACGGGACCTCTCTCCTCTGCCTGGGTGCTGGGCCTAAATTTATGAAAATGGACTCTTACAGTGGTGGGTGACGTGAAGCCTGATTCTCTGCTATGATATGAAGACTGATTCTCTGCTGACATGAAGCCAGATTGTCTGTTACGGGACCTCTCTCCTCTGCCTGGGTGCTGGGCCTAAATTTATGAAAATGGACTCTTACAGTGGTGGGTGACGTGAAGCCTGATTCTCTGCTATGACATGAAGACTGATTCTCTGCTATGACATGAAGACTGATTCTCTGCTGACATGAAGCCAGATCCTCTGTTACGGGACCTCTCTCCTCTGCCTGGGTGCTGGGCCTAAATATCTGACAATGGACTGTTGCATTGGTGGCTGACGTGAAGCCTGATTCTCTGCTATGACATGCAGACTAATTCTCTGCTGACATGAAGCCAGATTCTCTGTTACGGGACCTCTCTCCTCTGCCTGGGTGCTGGGCCTAAATTTATGGCAATGGACTGTTGCAGTGGTGGCTGACGTGAAGCCTGATTCTCTGCTATGACATGCAGACTGATTCTCTGCTGACATGAAGACAGATTCTCTGTTACGGGACCTCTCTCCTCTGCCTGGGTGCCGGGGCCTAAATATCTGAGGATGGACTTTTCCAGTGGTGGGTGACGTGAAGCCAGATTCTCTGCTATGGGACCTCTGTCCAATTGATTTTGGTTAATTTTTATTTATTTAATTTTTATTTTAATTCATTTCCCTATCCAAATTTGTTTGCAGGGGATTTACCTACATGTTGCTGCCTTTTGCAGCCCTCTAGCCCTTTCCTGGGCTGTTTTACAGCCTTTTTAGTGCCGAAAAGTTCGGGTCCCCATTGACTTCAATGGGGTTCGGGTTCGGGACGAAGTTCGGATCGGGTTCGGATCCCGAACCTGAACATTTTCGGGAAGTTCGGCCGAACTTCTCCAACCCGAACATCCAGGTGTCCGCTCAACTCTACTAATGAGCAATCAAAAAGTAGTCCGAACACCAAATAAATTATATTTCTACAAAAATCTTGCTTCTTGGGGTAGATTTTGGCTTTGGTTTTGTATGTATACAGTGTGACAAAGCACTAGTAACAACCCTTAAATAATGGCCTCCCTACAAACCTCTTAAGTCCACCAATACTATAGACGGCTTAGAGAAAGGGAACAACTCTCAGACACTCACACTCTGATAGTCCCGAGCAAAGATGGTGCTGATTCTCATAGTACAAAGGGGAGAGGACTAACAGTCCTCAATAATATTAATTATCCACTAGCCACTTGACTCAAAGAACTCAGCAAATTAGGTCTTGCAGCATCTCATCAAGCCTCTACCTCCATAAAGGGTCTGGCCAGGAAATGTACTTCTTATGCATGTAGGCAACTTCCCAAGTCAGAGAGAAGAACTCCTGAACTGAATGGGACTAAAAACACTTTTTTCCTTTTGATGACCCTATCGCTGAATGCCCCCTTAAAGGTTCACTGCAGAATAATATATGTACTTATGCAAAATTATGAACTACTATCTGACTTCTCACCTAGGAAACAAAATGGGGGTATTCGCTTTGGATCCAGTTAGATAGTAGATGTGCTCAACATGGTGATGAATGAGGTCAACTAGCTTAGAGATACAGTTAGGTCCATATATATTTGGACAGAGACAACATTTCTCTAATTTTTGTTCTGTACATTACCACAATAGATTTAGAACAAAACAATTCAGATGCAGTTGAAGTTCAGACTTTCAGCTTTAATTCAGTTGGTTGAAAAAAATGATTGCATAACAATTTGAGGAACTAAAGCATTTTTATAACTCAATCCCTTGATTTCAGGGGTTCAAAAGTAATTGGACAAATTAAATAATTGTCAATAAAATGTTAATTTCTAATATTTGGTCGAAAACCCTTTGTTGGCAATGACTGTCTGAAGTATTGAACTCATGGACATCACCAGACACTGTGTTTCCCCTTTTTAATGCTCTGCCAGGCCTTTATGGCAGCGGTTTTCATTTGCTGTTTGTTTGTGGGCCTTTCTGTTAGAAATTTAGTCTTTAATAAGGGAAATGCATGCTCTATGGCAGGCATCCTCAAACGGTGGCCCTCCAGCTGTTGAAAAACTACAACTCCCACAATGCCCTGCTGTAGGCTGATACCTGTAGGCTGTTCGGGCATGCTGGGAGTTGTAGTTTTGCAACAGCTGGAGGGCCGCAGTTTGAGGATGCCTGCTCTATTGGGTTCACATCAGGTGACTGACTTGGCCATTCAAGAACATTACACTTCTTTGCTTTAATAAACTCCTGGGATGATTTGGCTTTATGTTTTGGGTCATTGTCCATCTGTATTATGAAATGCCGACCAATCAGTTTGGCTGCATTTGGCTGGATGTGAGCACAAAGTATGTCTCTGAAACCCCCAGAATTCTTCCGGCAGCCATGCATGCCCAAGCCATCACGCTGCCTCATTTGTCCAAAGAATGTTCTTCCAGAAGTGTGCTTTTTTTTTAGTTTTTTTTTTTTAGCAAAGTCCAATCTAGCTATCTTATTCTTGAGGCTTATGAGTGGCTTGCATGTGCAATGAACCCTCTGTATTTACTTTCATGCAGTCTTCTCTTTATGGTAGATTTGGATATTGATACACCTATATCCTGGAGAGTGTTGTTCACTTGGTTGGCTGTTGTGAAGGTGTCTCTCTTCACCATGGTAATTATTCTGCGATCATCCACCACTGTTGTCTTCCGTGGGCGTCCAGGTCTTTTTGCATTGTTGAGGTCACCAGTGCTTTCTTTCTCAGGATGTACAAAACTGTAAATTTTGAAACTCCTAATAGTGTAGCAATTTCTCGTATGGGTTTTTTCTGTTTTCGCAGATGAAGGATGGCTTGCTTCACCTGCATGGAGAGCTCCTTTGACCGCATGTTTACTTCTCAGCAAAATCTTCAAAGTGCAAGCACCACACTTCAAATCAACTCCAGGCCTTTTATGTGCTTAATTCAGAATTAAATAATTAAGGTATTGCTCACACCTGCCCATAAAACAGCATTTGAGTTAATGTTCTAATTACTTTTAGTCCCTTTAAAAACAGAGTGCCACATGTTAAGGAGCTGAAACTTTTAAAACCTTCATCCAATTTTAATGTGGATACCCTCAAATGAAAGCTAAAAGTCTAGACGTTATGTTCATGTTCATTATATAACTATAACTTGAATATGTTTTAGTTACCAGGTAATACAAAAAAAAATATATATATATATATATATATGTGTGTCAGTGTCCAAATATATATGGACCCAAGTGACATGAAATTTAGGGGCACTCCTGAAGAAATTTCTTATGCTGAACTAATTATCTATCTGCAACTACTCATTTAGGCCTCACTTCCTATGTACAACACATCTGAATCCAAAATTATTTTTATTATTATTATTTATTTTAAAGCGCCATTAATTCCATGGTGCTGTACATCCAGCTGGGGTTACACCAAAAATAAAAAAACACAGTAAACAAGAAACTATTGACAGACTGGTACAGAGGGGTAGAGGATCAACAAAGCCCATCACATTCCTAAATCCAGATCTGCCCCAGAAAATTACCCAAGAGATGTATTTGCTAGAGTACATTTCTACTGTGTTAGGGAACATCTGCTCCCAGAGGTCAGAAAGAGGCATACATCCAGGCCCATAATATCTGCAAGTACTGGAAGATTGTTTGGAAGTGAGAAAGTCATTCCAAACTTTCAGTTCCCATCTTACTAACATGACATCTATTTTAGTCTAAGCCTTTGATAAGATCACAGATCTGGGTTTAGTAACCGCCCTTTCAAAAACCAATATCTGGTATAGCAAGAGCAACAATCTAAATTATGGTTTTACTGTTTAGTTTTCTGCTTGATATGCAGTTAGTTTTACTTACTCTGCTGATTATGCTGGAATACTGTACCATAAAACATAGAAAGCCATGTGGTCTGTGAGTAATGCTGTTGTGGCTGAATCCCCTGTGACATTCTAGCTGGCATCTGCGCACAACTGCCCCCCTCAGTCAATTCCTATGACTATTATTGTCTCATCCATTAATTACTAGCAACTAATAGTCCTTATAAGAGACACCTCCTGTGGAAAGAAGCAATTGCATTAAAATGTGGTCTAGTTTGCACAAGATACTTACCTTCACAAAGAAAACTAAACTAAATGTAGACATCCTCAATTGCCTCATAGTTTCTTGGTCTCTATCATAGGTAAAAAGAGAAGTCAATCTGGGCAATCCAAAATTCTGTGGCATTCAGCCTAAATTTTGTAATTTCTGATATGTAAGAGAGGTATATTGTAGAATCAAATATACAGTAAATTAGTTAGTGTTTATTGTCACGGCTGTTTAAGGGTAACCAGAGCATACACAGTAAGAAGAGCTACTGACCGGACCCAAACTAGGGAAGAGAAAGGGTGACCCCTGTCAGACCCTCAACACTCTCCCTATGCTGCTAAAGCACATGCCCGGATCCAAATGGTGGAACGAGGCATGCCCGCGTACCTTAGACTGATGAGCCCTGTAACCCCTACAATAGTGGAAGGGGCACGGCCACCGATGCCCTGCTCAGAATATGGAGTGAACCGTGGCCACCTCAGATCCAGTCAGGAAATCACCAGGTACACAACAAAGTCTGCACACTTAGCTGATGGAGCTGCAGCCGCAGAGAAGACGGATCCAAGGGCCGCTGGCAATATCCGGAGTGCTTGCAGCAGCAGAACACAGGTCCAGAGAACTAGTAGCTTAAGAAGTGAAGATACTCAAGGCAGAGCTACAACTGAAAAGAGAAATATAATCCACGCCCTGCAATAGGAGGAGGGGTGATTTAAAGGCAGGGAAATCAAACGCAGGAGAGACAGCTGGGAGTAAAGACCTCATCACAGGGGCGGAGAAACAGAACAGTGAGAACACCTCCAAACTCTAAGGGCTCATGCACACGATAGTATTTTGCGTTCAGTATACTGGCCGTTTTTTGAGCTCAGTATACGGAACATATACTGAACCATTCATTTCAATGGTTCAGCAAAAAATACTGAAGTGTCTCAGTGTGCATTCCGTTTCAGTATTTCAGTATTTCCGTGCCGTGAAAAGATAGAACATGTCCTATTCTTGTCCGCAAATCACGGTGCTTGGCTCCATTCAAGTCAATGGGTCCGCAAAAAAAACGGAACACATACGGAAATGCATCCGTATGTCTTCCGTATCCGTTCCGTTTTTGCTGAACCATCTATTGAAAATGTTATGCCCAGCCCAATTTTTACTATGTAATTACTGTATACTGTATATGCCAAACGGAAAAACGGAACGGAAAAACGGAAAGGAAACGGAAACACAACGGAAACAAAAAACGGAACAACGGATCCGTAAAAAACGGACCGCAAAACACTGAAAAAGCAATACTGTCGTGTGCATGAGGCCTTAGTGACATCATCACAGGGGTGGAGACACAGAGCTGTGAGAACGTCTCAAAGCTCTGGTAGTGACATTTATTTACTGAACTTTAAAGGAAAGGCCTTGTAGAGCTAGCTCAACTGAATGTAATGGAACCTTTTGCTTAGCTATCTATTGCTTTATGGTGGAGAAAAGGTACATATGCAAATTAGCAGTTAAGTGCACTAAGGGAGGGGTACAAAATACTTTTGCTCCTTCTGCTTCCTCTGCCTGAGAGCAGGCTCTGTGCACCCTTGCATCTGTTGTTTCCTCTCCTAGATGCTAACAAGATGACTATTAACCTGACTCTATCAATCAAGAATGAGAGGGAGGGGTTGGCAGAGGAAGCAGGAGGAGCAAGGGTGCACAGAGTGGCCTGGATCTACCCTGAGTGCACTTAAACTGCTCATTTTCATAGGGATTAAATGTGCTTTTTCTCCAAAATGAAACATTGGTTCGCTAAGTGAAAGGCAGCATTACATTGAGCCAAGCTAGCCCTACAAGGCATTGTGCCTGGTTTAATAAAGAATTTCCTAGTGACAGATTTCCTTTAAACAGAATTCATTTATAGCCAAAATATTTTCTAAAGGTCAGAAAATTGCAGATGCATATGCTTTGATATGTGCAGACTTTAATAAAGCAATGTTCCCTAATATGGACTTTTCTATGTCTTACTGCTCCACCTTCTATTGATATTTTGATTACCCAAGGGAGGATAGCTTGATGTGTGTAGATGACAGCACAGGTCTGAAGAAGGCAGTACTTATTTTTCTGTCACAAATCTTTCCTACTCTAGACTAGATATGTTTCTGGTTTGCAGACAAAACTTTCTTGATGGTACTAAGATAAGTCTGGTTATTTTCCTGTAACACACATTAATCTCTTTTCAAATTTGGTGGTGAGATAAGATAAATATAACATTAACACGCAGGGTATATTCATCCAAACCTCTGCCATCAAAAAGAACAAAGAACTTACCAACATTTGGTCCTTTTATATGGTCCAGTAGTCAAGACGATTTTTGGAGATGAGAGTTTATAGAATCGCTTGTTTTCCGATAACTGGACAGTAAAAGGTGATCATCCAATGTATGAGCAAACGCTCGTTCATAGGGTGATCCAATCTTTCAGCAGTCTCCTAAAATCATTTGTTTTGCAACATCAATAATTTGTTTGCAACAGATCGGCCTGTGTACACAGCACTGTGCTGCCCAGAAATCATGAAACTGTATGGGGACAAGTGAAAGCTCTAACAATTGTGCTTGTCCCCATAAAGTAGAGGTGATTGCTGCATACAAATGCTTCTCTCATCTCTGCTGATAATCAGGCAATTATTGTAAATGTTTGGTTCATTCCTGATAATTACCTGAAATATTGACCATTTATCTTGCTGCAGGATCGGTGTCAGAATGCTTAACAGTGCCCTCATATCCTGTAATACATTTCTGCTCTTTTTTCACTGTGGTAGTAGGTTATTCTGGTTTCTTATTTCAAGGATCATGAAAGTAGAATGAATCTTACATGAATGTTATAGTTCTCTAAAAACCTGTATATACCCCTTACATTATATAGGCTATATTATAGAATCTGTATAGTACAGATCTACTGTATTTGATTTATAGTAATATCACCCACAGGATTTTATTTTTGCCCGTCATTAAACATCTTCCATACTCTATCTCTGCTGTTTGCTTTTAACATCGGAAATAGAAACAGTCTATTGCAGAAAAAGCTACAGAAACTGCACACCTAATTTGTTCTGACAGCAAAATCCAGGCTGATGGTTCCAAATGGCCTTACCCCTCAACTTACGTTTTCTCACTAAGGTGTAAAAACATTAAGAGTGCCAAAAAAAATTATACGCTGTGAATTTCTCCAGCACAGCACAGAGATTGGCATTCAAACAAATTAGGGCAAATGCCAGGAATATGTAGTTTCAAGTGAACAGCATATCAACCATAGTTACAGCATGGTAATGAAATTAATTTTCCTGAAATTGTCAATAACGTGAACTAGCTGATGAAGGATATATATGCAGTGCCTTAAAAAAAAGTATTTATACTTTTTTCACATTTCCACATTTTTTCACATTATGTATTTTATTGGGATTTTATGTGATAGACCAACACAAAGTAGCAAGCATGCGTGAAGTGAAAAGAAAATGATACATGATTTTCAAAATCTTTAATAAATAAAAATCTGAAAGGTGTGGGGTACATGTGTATTTAGCCCCCTTACTCTGATATCCCTAAATAAAATCCAATGTGACCTAATGCCTTCAGAAGTCATCTGATTAGTAAATAGAGTCCACCTGTGTGTAAGTTATTCTCAATATTATTGCAGCTGTTCTGTGAAGGCCTCAGAGTTTTGTTAGAGAACATTAGGGATCAAACAGCATCATGAAAACAAAAGAGCACACCAGACAGGTCAGGGATAAAATTGTGCAGATGTGTAAAACAGGGTTAGGCTATAAAAAAAAATATCTCAAGCTCTGAACATCTCACAGAGCAGAGTTCAATCCATCATCTGAAAACAGAAGGAGTAAGTTGAAACCTACCAAGGTATAGCCATCCACCTAAACTGACAGCCCAGGCAAGGAGAGCACTAATTAGAGAAGCAGCCAAGAGTCCAATGGTTACTCTGGAGTACCTACAGAGATCAGCACATCAGGTGGGAGAATCTGTCCACAGGACAACTATTAGTCATGTACTCCACAAATATGGCCTTTATGGAAGAGTGGCATGAAAAAAAGCCATTTTTTAATGCAAGCTGTAAGAAGTCCTATTTGCATTTTGCCAAAAGCCATGTAGGGGACATTGCAAACATGTGGAAAGGGTGTTTTGGTCAGATGAGATCAAAGTGGAACTTTTTGGCCTAAATACAAAATGCAATGTGTGGTGGAAAACTAACAATGCACATAACCCTGAACACACCACTCCCACTGTGAAACATGGTGAAGGCAGCATCATGCTGTGGGGATTCTTTTCTTCAGCAGGGACAGGGAAGCTGGTCAGAGTTGATGGGAAGATGGATGGAGCTAATTACACAGCAATCCTGGAGGAAAACCTATTAAAGGCTGCAAAAGACTTGAGACTGGGGTAGAAATTCACCTTTCAGGTCAACAATTTAATGGTTTGGATCAAAGCATATTCATGTGTTAGAATGGTCCATTCAAACTCCAGACCTAAATCCCATTGAGAAGCTGTGGCAAGACTTGAAAATTGCTGTTCACAGATGCATTTTGCAAAGAAGTATGGGCAACAATTTCAACCTTTAGATGTGCAAAGCTGGTAGAGACATACCCCAAATGACTTGAAGTTATAATTGCAGCGAAATGTGGTCCTATAAAGTATTCAAAGTATTGACTTGTGTATAACTTGGAGAAAGAAAGGATGAGGAAGCCTTAAAGAGAGGGAAGCCTGAGAGGCTCTCTGTGATCTTAGCCAGGAGGGCTGAGGGGCCACGAGGCTTTGTATAGCCTGAAGTTTGGGGGGCCCAGCGACGCCTACGAAAAGAGGGTGGCACGATCAGAGTTGGGGGGACTTCTGGACATCTCCTCCCAAGGGTGCTGGTGTGGTCACAGCCTGGAGGCTGCTGGACTGTATATGGAAGGAAGCTGGATCTAATTCCGTGTATGAACGGCGCTCTATAGGTGAGGTAGAGACAATACGTGTATTAGGTAGAGCCCAGATGGGCAGGTGTTTATTTTCGATTTTTATGTGTGTGATGGTGCTGAAGTGCCAAAATAAAGCACCTTTTGGACTTGAACCCCATTATCGCAGGAGAAGTCTGTGATCCCCAGAGAGAGAGAGCAATCCCTTACTATATATATATATATATATATATATATATATATATATTGTAGTCTCACAGAAAAATGTAATTTTAACCTCTCAATGACAGACTAATTATTTCAGTTTCTTCTTGTTTTAAGTTGCTGACATTTTTTTTAAATTGACATAGGACTAGTTCATGTGGGAGAAATTGCATCTAAATAATCTTGTAATTTTTTTATCAATTTTTTTTTTGTATGTCACAAATATAGAAAAAAAACGAGTTTTGACTGGAGATGAGTGAACATGGTTAGTTATGATCTTCCTAGAATTTTTAGCCGGCAGATAAACCCAAAGAGTTTCAGGTTTGTTTCAGACAAATCCAGTAAAATGGCACACAGCACCATTTTATTGTACATGTCGGCGGGAAAAAGCACTAGGGAGGAAAAAGATGCTCGCATATACCTGAGAGCGGCTTACTCTGATTGGCTCATAGGGTGATAAACAGCCTGGATGAGTCAATCAGTGCTGCAGCAGGCAAGGAGGTGCCTTTGCAGAATGAGCAGAACGTCATTATGTGGATGTGTGTGCCTGGCCGAGCTGCTGCAGAACCTCAAAAGTAGCTACCTGAAACAACATTTCTTTTTTCTCCATTTTAACAGAAATACATTTTTTTGTGGGAGGGAATAAGCTTAAAACTATACAACATGTGTTGTATTTGAAGTCAGTGAAAACCCCTGAAATACTACAAACCGGATTCCAAAAAAGTTGGGACACTATACAAATCGTGAATAAAAACTGAATGCAATGATGTGGAGGTGCCAACTTCTAATATTTTATTCAGAATAGAACATAAATCACGGAACAAAAGTTTAAACTGAGAAAATTTACCATTTAAGGGAAAAATATGTTGAATCAGAATTTCATGGTGTCAACAAATCCCCAAAAAGTTGGGACAAGGCCATTTTCACCACTTTGTGGCATCTCCCCTTCTTCTTACAACACTCATCAGACGTCTGGGGACCGAGGAGACTAGTTTCTCAAGTTTAGAAATAGGAATGCTCTCCCATTCTTGTCTAATACAGGCCTCTAACTGTTCAATCGTCTTGGGCCTTCTTTGTTGCACCTTCCTCTTTATGATGCGCCAAATGTTCTCTATAGGTGAAAGATCTGGACTGCAGACTGGCCATTTCAGTACCCGGATCTTTCTCCTACGCAGCCATGATGTTGTGATTGATGCAGAATTTGGTCTGGCATTATCTTGTTGAAAAATGCAGGGTCTTCCCTGAAAGAGATGACGTCTGGATGGGAGCATATGTTGTTCTAGAACCTGAATATATTTTTCCTCATTGATGGTGCCTTTCCAGACATGCAAGCTGCCCATGCCACACGCACTCATGCAACCCCATACCTTCAGAGATGCAGGCTTCTGAACTGAGCTTTGATAACAACTTGGGTTGTCCTTGTCCTCTTTGGTCCGGATGACATGGCGTCCCAGATTTCCAAAAAGAACTTCGAATCATGACTCGTCTGACCACAGAACAGTCTTCAATTTTGCCACACTCCATTTTAAATGATCCCTGGCCCAGTGAAAACGCCTGCTAAGCCTTGCTTAGAAATGGCTTCTTCTTTGCACTGTAGAGTTTCAGCTGGCAACGGCGGATGGCACGGTGGATTGTGTTCACTGACAATGGTTTCTGGAAGTATTCCTGAGCCCATTCTGTGATTTCCTTTACAGTAGCATTCCTGTTTGTGGTGCAGTGTCGTTTAAGGTCCCGGAGATCATGGGCATCCAGTATGGTTTTACGGCCTTGACCCTTACGCACAGAGATTGTTCCAGATTCTCTGAATCTTCGGATGATGTTATGCACAGTTGATGATGATAGATGCAAAGTCTTTGCAATTTTTCGCTGGGTAACACCTTTCTGATATTGCTCCACTATCTTTCTGCGCAACATTGTGGGAATTGGTGATCCTCTACCCATCTTGGCTTCTGAGAGACACTGCCACTCTGAGAAGCTCTTTTTATACCTAATCATGTTGCCAATTGACCTAATTAGTGTTAATTGGTCTTCCAGCTCTTCGTTATGCTCAAATTTACTTTTTCCAGCCTCTTATTGCTACTTGTCCCAACTTTTTTGGGATTTGTTGACACCGTGAAAATTTGAATCAACATATTTTTCCTTTAAAATGATACATTTACTCGGATTAAACGTTTGATCTGTCATCTACATTCTATTACAAATAAAATATTGACATTTGCCATCTCCACATCATTGCATTCAGTTTTTATTCACAATTTGTTTAGTGTCCCAACTTTTTTGGAATCCGGTTTGTAGTTCAAAATCTGTGTCAGGCCAACTTTTTATTTTTTGGGGGGGATTAGGAATATAGCAATATATGTGTGTCATACAGTACAGAGTGTAGTGGTTTATATCTCTGACTGAAAATGTGAAATACTAGTCCAAATGTGTGTTTTTCTGTTTTTGCTTGGGTTTGAGAAAATTAGCATATGCGTTTGACTAGTGATGGACGAAAATTGGCCGTGACGATTCACGAACGCGATCAAAGGTTCGCGAACCGCAAGTTCAAGGCGGGTCCCATTCACTTTAATGGCAGGCGAACCTGAAAAACCTTCAGGTCATATTTGCAGCCACCAAATACTTACTAGAGGTGCACAAATCGTCCCACAACATGGACAGTGACATACCAGAGTGGGATCAATGGCAAAAATTCCCACAAAAAATATTTTAATCAGGGGCCATTTTTATGTATCTTAAAGGGAAACTGTCAAAAAAATGCCCTGCTGGAGCCTAGAAAATTTTTATTTTAGACCACGGGAGTACATGCCCCAAGCATTAGGCATTCACTGGACAGAAAAGAACAAGTGATTATGTGGCTGGAGGTATATTAGACGGTCATTGGATATCAATTTTACTGCAGGCCAGTGGAGTACAGGCCCCAAACATTAGGCATTCACCGAACAGTAAGCATCAAGTGATTATGTGGCTGGAGGTGCATTAGACGGTCACCGTATAACAATTTTACTGTTGGCCAGTTAGATTACAGGCCCCAAAAGTTATGCATTCACAGTACATAAAAGATCAAGTGATTATGTGGCTGGAGGTATATTAGACGGTCGATGGATATCAATTTTATTTCAGGCCAGTGGACTACAGGCCCCAAAAATTATGAATTCACCGTACAGAAAAGAACAAGTGATTATGTGGCTGGAGGTATAGTAGACGGTCATTGAATATAAATTTTACTGCAGGCCAGTACAAATATATGTCAAATACATATGTTTAAAAGAACTAAAAATATAAAATTGAATTAAAAACATGGCTAACGAAATTCCCCCTCTTGATAATAAGTTACCCCAAATGATAATAGGTGTAATTCAGTAACACGTGGTTGTCACAGGAAGGCCCAACAATTAGGCATTCATCGGACAGAAAACATCAAGTGATTATGTGGCTGGAGGTATATTAGACGGTCATTGGATATCAATTTTACTGCAGGCCAGTGGACTACAGGTCCCAAAAATTATGCATTCACCGTACAGAAAAGATCAAGTGATTATGTGGTTGGTGGTACATTAGGGGGTCACCGTATAACAATTTTACTGTTGGCCAGTTAGATTACAGGCCCCAAACAATAGGCATTTACCGTACAGAAAAGATCAAGTGATTATGCGACTGGAGGTATATTAGACGGTCATTGAATATGAATTTTACTGCAGGCCAGTACAAATACATGTCAAATGCTAATGTTTAAAAGAACAAAAAATATAAAATTGGATTAAAAACATTGCTAACAAAATCCCCCCTCTTGAAAAAAAAACCTATGGTAATAGGTGAAATTCAGTTAAATGTGGTCATCACAGGTGTTAAATTCCTCCAAGATCCATGCCTCATTTATTTTTAGAAATGTGAGGTAGTCCAGTGCGAGTGCGCTTATCGGTCACGATCCCCCTTGCTGCGCTGAACATCCTTTCGGACAGGATACTTGATGAGGGGCAGGCAAAGAGTTCCATGGCAAATTACGACACCTGTCGGTCTAGGCGTTCCCTGAAGCTGGATCCAGAGGGCGGCTGTCGATGGGTTGGCTGCAAGAATGATCTCATATCCGAAGTGACCAACACATCTTCAAACCGCCCTCTTCTTGCATGCGCGGTAGAATTGGTACCCACAACAGTTTTTTGTGGGTGGAAATTCCTCTGCCAGCGCCCGCAACAGCAGAATGCAGCATCTCCTCCCTATCTGCTGCTCCGTCTCTCTCTCTGAACTCCCCTCCTCTTCCTCTCTTGTGGGCTCCCACGTGACGTCCATTGACACGTCATCATCGTCACCTTCACCACACCACTGACATTAGAGATCTCGGAGTAGGCAGCAACAGCGGGGACCACCCTCCTTGGGCTGATCTGGGTGCTGTCGTCGGACTGCTGGGTGGCGGCCGTTGCTACATCCTCTTCCTCATCCGATGCCATGAATGGCTGTGCATCGGTAAGGTCTGGGAATAGATGGGAAAATATTTCCTCTGACTCGAGTGGCGTGGATTTGGTGGTGGTGTCTTTGGGGGTGCTCACAGCAGAGAGTGAGGAGGGTGCTGATACAGAGGATGAGGAGGGTGCAGAAGCGGAAGGCTGAGTCAGCCACTCAACCAACTCTGGTGCATCCCTTGACGTAAAACGCACGCACCTTCTCCAACTTCCCACTTAGGCTCTGGCATGGTGCACCTGCCCGACCCCTACCACCCCTGCGGAATGGGCTGCCTCTTCCCCTGCCTGTAATTTTCAAAATGAAATAGTGATAAAGTTCCTATAGAAGAGCAGTATTTGTGGAAGCAGGTATATAGAACCCCTTAATGAGTATTTGCTCGAAGCAGGTATATCAAACCCCTTAATCAGTTGCAATTAGTTGTTACAATAACGTTTGTCCCTCTGTATTGCTGCGGTATCGCAGCAAAACCACACACAACTGTTCTACAATACAAATGCACTATATAGAAAGTATATTATAGGTATATCACACCCCTGCCTCAATCCGTTTTTTGGGGGGGCAACTGGTAAATCACACCAGTTCCAATTATTTATTCCAATAGCATTTGTCCCTCTGTATAGCTTCAGTATCACAGCAGAAATGCACACAACTGCTGCACAATACAAATGCACTATAATGTACTTTCCATGTTATAAAGTATATTATAAGTATATCACACCTATCGATAGCACACCTATATCAGTCCTTAAAAGGACTTTTGTGGCCCTATTAGCTAGCATTTGGTGTCCCTAACAGTCTGTCCCTGCTCCACACAGCAACTTCTCCCTACACTGGCAAAAGACTGAATTTAACCCTTCAACCCCGCTAGCTGAAACCCCCTTCATGACCAGAGCACTTTTTACACTTCGGCAATACACTCCTTTCACCGTTTATCGCTCGGTCATGCAACTTACCACCCAAATGAATTTTACCTCCTTTTCTTCTCACTAATGGAGCTTTCATTTGGTGGTATTTTATTGCTGCTGACATTTTTACTTTTTTTGTTATTAATCGAAATGTAACGATTTTTTTGCAAAAAAATGACATTTTTCACTTTCAGCTGTAAAATTTTGCAAAAAAAACGACAATAAATATTTTTATTTTTTTCTTACAAAGTCTCATATTCCACTAACTTGCGACAAAAAATAAAACATTCTAGGAACTCGCCATGCCCCTCACGGAATACCTTGGGGTGTCTTCTTTCCAAAATGGGGTCACTTGTGGGGTAGTTATACTGCCCTGGCAATTTAGGGGCCCAAATGTGTGAGAACTACCTTGCAATCGAAATGTGTAAAAAATGACCGGTGAAATCCGAAAGGTGCACTTTGGAAAATGTGCCCCTTTGCCCACCTTGGCTGCAAAAAAGTGTCACACATCTGGTATCGCCGTACTCAGGAGAAGTTGGGGAATGTATTTTGGCGTGCCATTTTACATATACCCATGCTGGGTGAGAGAAATATCTTGGCAAAAGACAACTTTTCCTATTTTTTTTATACAAAGTTGGCATTTGACCAAGATATTTTTCTCACCCAGCATGGGTATATGTAAAATGACACCCCAAAACACATTCCCCAACTTCTCCTGAGTACGGCGATACCAGATGTGTGACACTTTTTTGCAGCCAAGGTGGGCAAAGGGGCCCAAATTCCAAAGTGCACCTTTCGGATTTCGCAGGCCATTTTTTACACATTTTGATTGCAAGGTACTTCTTACACATTTGGGCCCCTAAATTGCCAGGGCACTATAACTACGCCACAAGTGACCCCATTTTGGAAAGAAGACACCCCAAGGTATTCCGTGAGGGGCACGGCGAGTTCCTAGAATTTTTTATTTTTTGTCGCAAGTTAGTGGAATATGAGACTTTGTAAGGAAAAAAGAAAAAAAATGAAAAATCATCATTTTCCGCTAACTTGTGACAAAAAATAAAAAATTCTAGGAACTCGCCATGCCCCTCACGGAATACCTTGGGGTGTCTTCTTTCCAAAATGGGGTCACTTGTGGCGTAGTTATACTGCCCTGGCAATTTAGGGGCCCAAATGTGTGAGAAGTACCTTGCAATCAAAATCTGTAAAAAATGGCCTGTGAAATCCGAAAGGTGCACTTTGGAATATGTGCCCCTTTGCCCACCTTGGCTGCAAAAAAGTGTCACACATCTGGTATCGCCGTACTCAGGAGAAGTTGGGGAATGTGTTTTGGGGTGCCATTTTACATATAACCATGCTGGGTGAGAGAAATATCTTGGCAAAAGACAACTTTTCCAATTTTTTTATACAAAGTTGGCATTTGACCAAGATATTTTTCTCACCCAGCATGGGTATATGTAAAATGACACCCCAAAACACATTGCCCAACTTCTCCTGAGTACGGCGATACCAGATGTGTGACACTTTTTTGCAGCCTAGATGCGCAAAGGGTCCCAAATTCCTTTTAGGAGGGCATTTTTAGACATTTGGATCCCAGACTTCTTCTCACACTTTCGGGCCCCTAAAAAGCCAGGGCAGTATAAATACCCCACATGTGACCCCACTTTGGAACGAAGACACCCCAAGGTATTCAATGAGGGGCCTGGCGAGTTCCTAGAAATTTTTTATTTTTTGCATAAGTTAGCGGAAATTGATTTTTTTTGTTTTTTTCTCACAAAGTCTCACTTTCCGCTAACTTAGGACAAAAATTTCAATCTTTCATAGACTCAATATGCCCCTCAGCGAATACCTTGGGGTGTCTTCTTTCCGAAATGGGGTCACATGTGGGGTATTTATACTGCCCTGGCTTTTTAGGGGCCCTAAAGCGTGAGAAGAAGTCTGGAATATAAATGTCTAAAAATGTTTACGCATTTGGATTCCGTGAGGGGTATGGTGAGTTCATGGGAGATTTTATTTTTTGACACAAGTTAGTAGAATATGAGACTTTGTAAGAAAAAACAAAAACAAAAACAAACAAAAAATTTCCGCTAACTTGTGCCCAAAAAAATGTCTGAATGGAGCCTTACCAGGGGGGGTGATCAATGACAGGGGGGTGATCAATGACAGGGGGGTGATCACCCATATAGACTCCCTGATCACCCCCCTGTCATTGATCACCCCCCTGGTAAGGCTCCATTCAGACGTCCGTATAATTTTTACGGATCCATGGATCGGATCCGCAAAACACATGCGGACGTCTGAATGGAGCCTTACAGGGGGGTTATCAATGACAGGGGGTGATCAGGGTGATCACCCCCCTGTCACTGATCACCCCCCCTGTAAGGCTCCATTCAGACATCCGCATGATTTTTACGGATCCATGGATACATGGATCGGATCCACAAAACACATGCGGACGTCTGAATGGAGCCTTACAGGGGGGTTATCAATGACAGGGGGTGATCAGGGTGATCACCCCCCTGTCACTGATCACCCCCCCTGTAAGGCTCCATTCAGACATCCGCATGATTTTTACGGATCCATGGATACATGGATCGGATCCACAAAACACATGCGGACGTCTGAATGGAGCCTTACAGGGGGGTTATCAATGACAGGGGGTGATCAGGGTGATCACCCCCCTGTCACTGATCACCCCCCCTGTAAGGCTCCATTCAGACATCCGCATGAATTTTACGGATCCATGGATACATGGATCGGATCCACAAAACACATGCGGACGTCTGAATGGAGCCTTACAGGGGGGTTATCAATGACAGGGGGTGATTAGGGTGATCAGGGTGATCACCCCCCTGTCACTGATCACCCCCCCTGTAAGGCTCCATTCAGACATCCGCATGATTTTTACGGATCCATGGATACATGGATCGGATCCACAAAACACATGCGGACGTCTGAATGGAGCCTTACAGGGGGGTTATCAATGACAGGGGGTGATCAGGGTGATCACCCCCCTGTCACTGATCACCCCCCCTGTAAGGCTCCATTCAGACATCCGCATGATTTTTTACGGATACATGGATACATGGATCGGATCCACAAAACACATGCGGACATCTGAATGGAGCCTTACAGGGGGGTTATCAATGACAGGGGGTGATCAGGGTGATCACCCCCCTGTCACTGATCACCCCCCCTGTAAGGCTCCATTCAGACATCCGCATGATTTTTACGGATCCATGGATACATGGATCGGATCCACAAAACACATGCGGACGTCTGAATGGAGCCTTACAGGGGGGTGATCAATGACAGGGGGGTGATCAGGGAGTGTATATGGGTGATCACCCGCCTGTCATTGATCACCCCCTGTAAGGCTCCATTCAGACGTCCGCATGTGTTTTGCGGATCCGATCCATGTATCCATGGATCCGTAAAAATCATGCGGACGTCTGAATGGAGCCTTACAGGGGGGTGATCAATGACAGGGGGGTGATCAATGACAGGGGGTGATCAGGGAGTGTATATGGGTGATCACCCGCCTGCCATTGATCACCCCCTGTAAGGCTCCATTCAGACGTCCGCATGTGTTTTGCGGATCCGATCCATGTATCCATGGATCCGTAAAAATCATGCGGACGTCTGAATGGAGCCTTACAGGGGGGTGATCAATGACAGGGGGGTGATCAATGACAGGGGGTGATCAGGGAGTGTATATGGGTGATCACCCGCCTGTCATTGATCACCCCCTGTAAGGCTCCATTCAGACGTCCGCATGTGTTTTGCGGATCCGATCCATGTATCCATGGATCCGTAAAAATCATGCGGACGTCTGAATGGAGCCTTACAGGGGGGTGATCAATGACAGGGGGGTGATCAATGACAGGGGGTGATCAGGGAGTGTATATGGGTGATCACCCACCTGTCATTGATCAACCCCTGTAAGGCTCCATTCAGACGTCCGCATGTGTTTTGCGGATCCGATCCATGTATCCATGTATCCATGTATCCGTAAAAATCATGCGGACGTCTGAATGGAGCCTTACAGGGGGGTGATCAGTGACAGGGGGGTGATCAATGACAGGGGGTGATCAGGGAGTGTATATGGGTGATCACCCGCCTGTCATTGATCACCCCCCTGTAAGGCTCCATTTAGACGTCCGTATGCGTTTTGCGGATCCGATCCATGTATCCGTGGATCCGTAAAAATCATACGGACGTCTGAGCGGAGCCTGACAGGGGGGGTGATCAATGACAGGGCGGTGATCAATGACAGGGGGGTGATCAGGGAGTTTATATGGGGTGATCATGGGTGATCAGGGGTTTATAAGGGGTTAATAAGTGACGGGGGGGGGGGGTGTAGTGTAGTGTGGTGTTTGGTGCGACTGTACTGACCTACCTGAGTCCTCTGGTGGTCGATCCTAACAAAAGGGACCACCAGAGGACCAGGTAGGAGGTATATTAGACGCTGTTATGAAAACAGCGTCTAATATACCTGTTAGGGGTTAAAAAATTCGGATCTCCAGCCTGCCAGCGAGCGATCGCCGCTGGCAGGCTGGAGATCCACTCGCTTACCTTCCGTTCCTGTGAGCGCGTGCGCCTGTGTGCGCGCGTTCACAGGAAATCTCGCGTCTCGCGAGATGACGCATATATGCGTGACTGTGCGCAGGGCTGACACCTCCGGAACGCATATCTGCGTTAGGCGGTCCGGAGGTGGTTAAAAAGGTGGCTAGATCAGGTTTATTTATAGGGTAGGGGGTATGTCCATGTGCTGAAACTTCTCAATTGGCTGTCCTGTCCCACCTGATGGATGTGTCATGGGTCAAAGTTCTGCACAATGTAAAAGAATATGGCGCCGGCGGACATCGCCATATGTTCGCCTGTTCGGCGAACCGCAAACGAACAAAGTTCGCCGCACAACCACCGCTGAGCGAACCGCAAGGCCATCTCTACTTAAAATACAAAGGGTAGCAGTTTATGTCTCTGAGTGATAATGTGAAACACTAGTCTGAAATCCATTTGGGGCATCTCTAGACAGTTCAAGTGTTGGTGTGTGTGTGTGTGTGTGGTGTAAGGTGGTGGTGGGTAAATAATTGTATAGTAGGTTGACAACTTGTGTTTTACACTAGAGAAAGCTTTTTTCTGAATCTGCATATTAGACACAAATCTGTTAGTGGCACTGATACTGCTTTATTACCAAAGTAAATTGTCCGTAGTGTTGATCACGAATATTCGAATTTTCGAATTTTTTTCACGAATATAGGTACTTCGAAAATTCGCGAATATTTCAAACATAATTATATATATTCGTAATTTTGAATATTCGAATTTCCTTTTTTTTTTTTTTTAATCAGTACACATGATCCCTTCCTGCTTCTAGCTTGTGGGCCAATAAGAAGGCTGCAATATACTTGACTTTAGTGTTTGCAAATTTTGCTCTATATTAGATTCTTCGAATATTCGCTATATTGCTATATATTCTTGTTTTAGAATATTATGAATATTCGAAAAAACGAAGTTATAGCAATATAGCGAATATTCGAAAAAAACGGATATAGAGCAATTTAGCTAATATAGTGCTATAATCTTTTTTTTCATAGTTGTAATTTTTTTCCAATCTGAACTTCAGATGAGAAAAAAATTACAACTATTAGAGAAAGAAGATTATAGCACTATATTAGCTAAATTGCTCTATATTCATTTTTTTGGGGATATTTGCTATATATTCTTGTTTTAGAATATTACAAATATTCGAAAAAACTAAGTTATAGCAATATAGCGAATATTCGAAAAAATCGAATATAGAGCAATTTAACTAATATAGTGCTATAATCTTCTTTGTCTAATAGTTGTAAGTTGAAAAATTCGCAATAAAAATTCAAATCCGAAAATGCGAATTACGAAAATTCGTATATTACACAATCATAACCTTGCCGATTTTTCGAGTAAAAAAAAAAAACGCAAATTTTCGAATAGTCGACGAATATTCTAAAAAATATTCGCGAATAATCGCAAATTCGAATATGACCCCTGCCGCTCATCACTAATTGTCAGTAGCAGTGTCTTCAGTGTTATTGCACCTACCTGTCTGAGTTCCAGAGAACAGATTTGCAAACCATTTCATGGCATGTGACATTTAGGCCCAAAAATGTCAGGAATATGGAAGGGTTCCAAATTAAAGAGCCAGAATGTGAGTAGTAACAGTACCAGCTATCCGTCCAGAAGTAGTAGTAGTAGGTCACAGTTGTCCCTGGCCTCAGAAAGGCGCAACATTATCATTAAGGAGAAAGAGGATGGGATTGTGGATTGTATGGTTCATTAAGTGACTTCTGAGTCAGACACCGTGAAGGCATCACAGCATTCCTCCTGCTCCTCCTCCTTGCAGCCCCAGAGAAGGTTTTTTACTAGAGTCCATTTTGTCTTCACTGCCCCTTCCTAGTGGGGTGCCTTCCTTTTTCCTAAAAAGTGGCAAGAAAACCCCACCACACACTATAGCAGACTGTCAAAAGAGTCCCCCTCTTGATGACTTATTTGAGAGCAGTCACCATTTAGGCTGCCGTGAGGAGGTAGCCTAGGTGGAGGCTGGAGACCCCACACATAGCTGTGTTGGTAGTGGTAATAGTGGCACCCGTAGCCACAGTATTGGCAGTAGGGGTAGCGACAGTGGCAGTTGGGGCAAATGCAGGGCAGGGGAGGGAGGCCAAGGAGCCCATCATGATATATCACAGATATATAAAAGTGGCAGGGAGGGTGAGTACGATCAGGTGTTGGACAGGTCCTGGGAACCGGATCAGGGTGCTGAGGAGCAGGCAACATCAGTGGAGAAGGGTGGTGGAGGCAGTGGCAGCTATAAAGCGCAGAGGTGAAGTACCTCCCAAAGAGCAGCCAGGTTCATGTCTTCTTTGATATCTGGTAATGCTGCCCAAAAATGGCCGTGCTAAGCCAAGATCACCTGCCTCCAGATTTGCACAAATATCTTCCGTATGGCATTTTTTCTACACAAAGCACACAAAACTATAGCTGTGAGCAAAATATGCAGGATTAAAATAAGCCGTAGTCATTCAAAGTACCAGCCAGAGGTCTATTGCAACACATAAGGAGGCATCACCGGATCCTTTGGGAAAATACAAACAGCCAGCCTTTCCAATCAGAATTTCCTGGCCTTCTTCTTCTGCTCCTCTTTTGGCAGGCAACCCGCATCCCCAAGCAATACAGTGTCCTTGTCACCATCATCAGCTTCTTCTTCTCTTGCAAAGACTCCTCCTCCTTATCCTCTGCTCCATTGTGAGATATCTATAATAGACTGTTTGGCCATGAAAAAACAAACAGCACTGAGCTTGTCTACAAGCTGATGGCAGTGCTCTCCCTTCTGTGCCAATTAGTATTGCATTAGACTCTCACGTAGCGGAGAATACAGGTTTCTCTTGTGTGGCAAGTTGCACGACACGATGGACACCTGGAGCAGGTGTTACGGATAGGGACAGTACATGTCTTTCAAAGCCCACAGGGTCTATGTTTTTTGCAGCAACAGCAAGACAGCACCCCAGCAAAATGAACAGGTCCTTTTGGCCCCGTCTGTTAAAAATAAAATAATGTTATAATGTCATGCCTACTTAGTGGACCATGGCATACCACGTTAAAAATTTTAAACTGAAGCATTTATTTGTTTTTGAAAATTGCTATGATATGACTAGCTTAGGTTGGGCGTATGATTTCCATGGGCCCCATATCAGATAGTACAAAAAGTTTGGGATATTTGGCTTGTGGGTGAAATTTCAGGATGAGCCTGAAATGCACTTTAACCTTTACAGGTAAACTTAATGTGACCTTCTCTAAACATTTGAATGCACACATCCAACTGTTTAATGTTTCAGTACTTTTTGCACAACTTGTTCTCTAACAAGGCGTTTAATGGCAAAATTCATAACAGGTGTTTGATCCATGAATTGCCCAATACATTTCATGGTTAAATTAGAATTGGTATTTAAACAGTCCTCCTCATCATGCTGTTAATATTTTGACATCATGAGACCAAGACGACACCTAACAATTGATCAACAGTACCTTGCCATTGCAAGGCTTTAATCAGGAGGTTCTCACACAGAAGTGGCCACTGAGCTTAGAGTGTCACAGAGTGTCATCAGCATGTTGCAACAGAGAGACTGGAAGAGTCACAGAAAGACATAGAAGTGGACATCCTTTGGCCACATCCCACACTGATGACTGCTTCATTGTGAACAATGCCCTGCGGAATCACCTGATGAATGGCACACAACTTCTAGCACATTTAAGGGAGGTGAGAGGCTTCCAAGTGTCATGTCAGATCTTTTAAAACCATTTACATCAACATGATCTGTGTGCTAGACGACCTGCAAGGGTACAATGCACCAGCTTATTGAGGTCGCATCATTAGGGATCGGCTGCTGGAGACTGGGGTACCTCAAATGGAGTGGCCTGCACTTTCTCTAGACCTCAATCCCATTGAAAACCTATGGAATCAGCTGAGTCATCGTACAGAAGTTTGTAACTTGTACCCCAGAATCTCAATGACCTGCCATGCCTCAGCAGACAATAAGTCGACTTGTGAACAGCATGAGACGTCGTTGTCAAGCTGTAATTGATGCTCAAGGCCACATGATAAGTTTGAGACAATTACATTTTTGTGGGGGTATACCCACCACTGGTGTTTGCTTTTTTTTTTCCCAATAAACTGTTTTAGATGAGAAAATCGCCATTGCATGCTTCTACTTAAATGCCCTACTTTTATTATATACTATCACTGTAGTGTGAACTTTTTACGTTTTCCATAAATTTCACCCAAAAGCCAAATATAACTTTTTGTGAGTAGTGTATATGGGCTACCTTTTTTTTTTTATACTTGGGGGAAACTGGAGTAAATGCTACAACTGCATTTAATGTTAATGTTAAAGTGAAATTTCCCAAAAATATTTGGAGAGCAGATGTACATTTTCTAGAATTCATACTTTAATTACCATAGGCAAAACAATACCATAACTCACTATATAATTGCTCAGATCATAAACAATCTTTATATCTACAAACACCTTGGAAACTCAATGGGTCAGTTTCTCATTTGTTTTCTGGTGAACAGTGTCTGTCTTGCTATCTGTTGTTGCCTAACAGCAAATTTACAATGCCAAATTTACAATTTATACAGCAGGGTACACAGATCTCGTGTCTAGGTAAATTAAAATTTGTCAACGGGGCTTGATTTCTTTGAAGAGCTCTCAAAAGAAACATTTTCCATGTTAGTGCCTCAAGCTAATCATGTATCAAAATACATTTTCAAAAACTGACCTGGAAAATGGACAAAAATGTTCAAGCATAAAATAAAAAACATATAAAATGCTTTCCCATAAGCAGAAATGGATAATATCACAATTTTTTATTTCATATACAGAGCATCTGCAATCTGAAAAGAAATAACAAATCTAATTTACTATTTCATCTGTACTTTGATTTTTTTCTACTATAGGATTAAGTCATAGACAATGATTTATAAAAGTGTCTTAAAACTAGCATGGAATATGTTACCTTGAAACATCCTAATTACCATGAACAGATTGTTTGGGCGTAACAAAGAATCTTGGGAGATTTTAAGCTTTCTGATTCTTATAGATCAACACATGTTTATTAGCTTAACAGTTTTTTCTTTATTGGAACCAACCTGAGTCAAATATCAGGATCTAATAAGGACAAGTTAATTAATAGCACATATTTATGGCTTTACTTCAAATGTCATGTGAAATTTACTCACAAAGTTTGAGACCATTGCTGTCTTTATATATGTATCGCTTTTTGTGTTTTGAGTTTACAGCACAATCACATCTGAAGTATAGTTAATGCCATTCTCACCAGTCAGACAACAGTTCAGTATCCAAAGCATATCTATAAAGTCAGATAGTGTCCGTGGTGGGGCACAATGTGTAGTCCACTACTAGTAAAAAAAATGGTTAATAATTGTACTTTTTTGAAGTCTTAACATATTCTACATTTACAGGATATTACTCTATTGTTTGCACTGTTTGCCTTTACTTGGTAGGAAAAGCTATAATGCATCTTTAAATATGCCTTGGGCATGTCTTTCTTGGCCTTGGTCTTGAGCAAGTTTCAATGAAACCTTCAGGAAGGAGGGGGAGCTAAGCTTTTTTTGCGGTTGTGCTTCCTGGCCAGTGAGTTCAGTCTGGTTCAGCTTTAGGAGGATGTACTTTATCTGTGAGGAGAAAGCATAGGCCATGAGCCTTGCGGCCCTGGAGTAGGCTTCTGGCCTGCCCATTTAAGCAGCTGACCTGCTCATTAGGGTTTGAGGATGAATATAGGGTATACTGTGTGAGGAGAATACTTCAGTTACGGGTCTCATAGCATGAACTAAGCCTTGGTCTTCCAGCTTGGCTTAGTAGGCCAATTGTACCCATACACATCAGACAAAAGATGCTAAGCCTGACAATTATGCCGGTATACCGTGCCAAATCCAACCCGCTAGATGATTAAAGGTATTTTAAAAGAGTAATTGCATAGGCCCACTTAATTCCCATCTGTACTCTTTATATAATTTAAAGGGAATGTGTCATCAGATAATGCCCTATTGCTTAAATCACATTTTTGTGTTTTCAAATATATTTTTAGAATATTTCGTGAATTTTGTTTTAATTTTCCATCTATCTATCTATTTTGAAGTATGTAATCCTGTTCTGTACAGATAACTTTTCAGTAGCTATTATCATCATTATTATGATTATCACTACAGGCATAATTACAATGACAAGTAAAACCTCTGTATAAATAACACAGGATACATCATTTTCAACTGGTGATTATACAGCTTATCTACTCCCCCCTGACCTCTGCATAGGTCATGGAGCATGCCTAGAAAGTTTTCCCCTGTAAGTGAATAGGGTCAGCTCCTGTCCATTGTGTCTATGGCCCTTGTAACGGCTGTCAAAAGACAGGAAGTCTTAACATATTTTAAACCCAGTGGCCAGTGTGAAAACTGCAGGATTTTATTAGGTTTTTTTCATACAGATAATTATTTTCTTTTAAATTACCACGTGATTTAAACTATGAGTCAATTTATGATGACACATTCTCTTTAACTTAAATATCAAGTTGTCAGTAGGATCAACCATATTAAACCAGGCATAATACTGACCATGTCACCACCATATATTTTTAAGCCAACCTGTGGTGGTGTTTCAGAAAAAATATTCTCTTAAATAATATGCAAATTAGGACTTAAATGCACGGAAGGTGAGCCATAGTCATTTTGGTGCCTCTTAGGTCATTTGCTCTGCTACACTGGACACTTCCCCTCCACTTGATTGACAGGGCAAGGTACCAGAAGCGTCATTTTGCTTGGACCTCTCGCTGCAATGTAGACCCTCAGCACATGCACAATAGATTTAAATATCCTGGAACAGCCACAAAGAAGACTACTGCGCATGTGCTTAGGGTGTTAAAGGGCTAGGCAAGATAAGGCTTCTGATGCCTGACCCTGTTAATAAAGTGGAGGGGAAAGTTTCCAGTGCTGCAGTGCAGAAATGTTAGGTCCTGCCCTCTGTACACTTAACCCATTAATTGCATATTCTTTAAAGTTAGGTTTTCTCCATTATGCCTCAACGGATCGGCTTAAAGCAAATGGCACTTATCATGTAGACAAAGTTAATACAAGGCACTTACAGTTTATGCAGTACTCTCTGTTCTGCACTGATGAGGGGCAATCGCCCCAAAACGGTTGTCTGCAGATGAGGTGCTGGCTTATTTAATATCTGAGTCATGTCTTAAGGCCTATAACGGGTCAAACTTTGACTAAAAGCATAGCTGCCTCACACCTGGTGGCATCAAAGGCATAGCTTGAACAAATGATCAAGCTCCTCATTAACCAGTGCCCAACATGGCACCCGGCCGATACCCAAATGATACAAAGAGAGGTGATGTTATCAAGCCACAATAACCTGATGATGTCTTCAGTAGAGCTAATCTCTTTGTTACATAGCTAGATGTTTTTTGGTCTCCTAGCCCCTCCTAGCCCTACATAAAGGTCTTCAGTGTACAGTACGCAAGCGACCAGGTATAAGGCACCACTAACCAACTACATTGCAAAGAATTAAATGGGGAAGGAACCACTAAAATATCTTGCTATACAAATGTGATGGAAAAATCAATCAAGCCAGCTAAGGAGGTAATATGGATAATTACAATACATTAGTAAGTGCCTTGTATTAACTTTGTCTACATGATAAATGTAATTTGCTAAAGTGAGACAACCCCTTTTAGAAATTATGGTCTTAACCGACAGGGTCAGACCTACTAGGCATTATACCTGTTTTAATAGGGCTGATCCTGCTGAAGTATGCTCTTTTAAAGAAAGAAATTAAGTTACTAAAAATTTTACAGATACTGAATAAATTACCGAATTTATTTTCAGTGTGCTTGATAAAAAAAAAAGTTCAAGTTCATATTGGGAGACTCCTACGATTTAATTGCTGCCTTTGGATTCATGTATGGGCTGTATTTTTCTTGCTGAACACCGCCTTTATCCACCAATGGTTGTGCTTGACACTGAGGTATGCCAAATGAAACTTTTTGAGGGCTTCTTACTGAACACATTATGCTCAGCAGTGAAGTATATAATGAGTCTTATTCATAACTATGCATAGCATTGGCTTTCATTATCAATTACTAAACCTGTCTGAAAAGCTATCCCAGTATGCTCTATACTGAACACTACATTGGTAATTTATGACTTGATTTTCCATAGGACAAAGAACAATGTTTACGTGAAATGTAAAATACATTAGTTAATACTTTTGGGGAAAATGTATTATTTATGTACAAAGTCCCTCTACATATTTTCAGAAATATTACAATTCACCTGAAATGAAATGTGTCCACAGGGAAATTTCATTTGTTGATTCACGGTTTGAATAAGATCTATATCCTCTTGTGGTTCTCCCTTATGTAAATAATTTTCATTTTTAGTAATTAAAACAGACTTAATCTTAAAACCAACTGGTGAAGTTTTCTTTTGGCGGTTAATTAATGACATCTATTTACTGTGTGGCAGTCTTTCTGTAATACATATTAGCTTTAAATTACATAGCAGAAGGTCTACGATATTTAGCCAAGCCTCACAAATACAAGAAATTGATCGTTAGGTTTTCTCCATTATGCCTCAACGGATCGGTTTAAAGCAAATGGCACTTTAAGGAATGCTTCAAATGCTTCTATTTAATGCTTTTTATATGCAAAAAGGACTATGGGGCACATATATTAAGACCATAGTTTTAGACGCCTGTCTTATTAAAGCCCTATAGCTGCCTGTAGATCGCCGGAGCCGCCTTATAACTTTGGCGGATAAACTGCGGCTTCTAAATGTAAGACAGCTTCCTAACTGTCTTACATTTAGACCGTTTTCTATGCCTGAAATAGGTGTAGAAAATGGTAAGTGAGACGGGCCTGCTGGTCCGTCCCCTTCCCCGCCCATGCTACACCCACTTTTTTAGACCTGGTGTAAGCAAGGAAAAGTTGAGGGTTGCAATCCGCGCCTGAAATACACCTACTATAGGCGTATTTCAGCCTGATAAATTACTTCCTATATGTACTGTGTGATACAGTGCATTTGGAAAGACTTCAGATTCAGGCTCTTTAATTTTTTTCACATTTTTTTAAGTTGCCACCTTGTGCTAATATAAAAATAAAAGTTCATATTTTTCATCATTTCCATCATTCTGCACTGAATACTCCATAATGACAAAGTAAAAATGTTCTAATCTTTACTAATTTATTGACAAGAAAAAAAATACTGCATTGACATAAGTATCTAGCCCCTTTACCCAGTACTTAGTTAAAGCACCGTTGGCAGCAATTGCAACCTCCAGTCTTCTTGGGTATGATGCCACAAGGTTTGTATACCTGGACTTGGAAATTTTCTGCAGATCTTCTCAAGCTCTGTCAGGTTGCATTTTCAGGTCTCTCCAGATATATTCGATTGGGTTCAAAGTTCTTGCTGGGCCACTGAAGAACATTCACAGAGTTGTGTCTAAGCCACTCCTTTGTTGTCTTGGCAGTGTGCTTAGGGTCATTGCCTGGTTGGTAGGTGAACCTTCAGCCAAATCAAAGGTACAAAGCACATTGGATCAGGTTTTCATTAAGAATATCTCTGTACTTTGCTCCATTTAGCTTTCCCTCAACTCTGACACAGTCTCCCTATCCAAGCCACTGTAAAATAACTCCACAGAATGATTCCACCACCATGCTTCCCCGTCGAGAAGGTATTGGGCAGTGCCTGGTTTTCTCCAGATATTGAAGCCAAGAAGTTCAATCTTGGTTTCATCAGACCAGATAATCTTGTTTCTCACAGTCTGAGAGTCTTTTAGTTGCTTTTATGCAGGGATGGACTGTGAAGTTACAGTGGCCCTGGAAAACATCTTTAAATTGCCCCAAGTTGACAAAAGGTTGAGTAACACAAGTTGGCAGGGCCAGCAATACCACAGTGAAGCACAAAATATTGCCCTAGCAAAACCAAATACCACAGTGCAGCATAAAAAATTTCCCCTATCACCATTCTGAGGATGGTGATACAGTTGAGTTCAGGAGCGCATCTGCAGCCATTGGCCAGGTTCCAAGGTACCCGATGCTCCTAGCATAAATTAGTTTGCTGGGGCTGTAGAAGAGTCCTCGCTGTTCCAAACTTTTTCCATTAAAAAATTATGAAGGCCTTTCTGGTTTTTCTAGTGCTATATTACTTCCTGGTGGATCATCAGAAACTTTTGTGCTGTTTTTGGGCACAGTACAACTATTTTAAATTTTCATTACATTGTGTGTAATGTAAATATTGTTTGACAGTAAAACATAGTTATTGTATGGTATAGTTAACTGGCATAATTTTGCTCTGCATTTTCCAAAACCATTGGTAAGGTCCTGTTAGGATTACTGCTTTAAAGGGATTCTGTCACCTCTTTTTAGCCTATAGAGTTGCGAATATGCACGGCTAGATCGCATCGCAAGATTAGGTCGATTTGACTTTGTGAGCAAGGAGGAGATTCCTGGATACAGGCAGTGCTGGGCTTCTTTACAGGGGGGCGTGGCTGGGTCTCCAGAACGGTTAGTACAGCCCCTTGGCCTCCGTACCAGGCTGATTTACATATATATAAAATCTTTTTTTACACTTAATAAAACCACTCACAGATATGGAACAGGTATATTGTGGACATGCTAGCGGCGATCTAGCCGTGCATGTCCACATCTCTATAGGGTAAAAAGAGGTGACAGAATCCCTTTAAAGGATTCAGGGGGTACTATTTATCCTTTGGAAGAGTGCCTATTAAGTGTAAGGGGTCTTATAGACCAGGAAATACTCCTCTGGAGAAAATGTATGCAAATTAGCTCTCTTTCCAAAAACAAAAGTAAGCTGAACATCTGAGGTCACCAGTTTAAAGGTAGCCTCCGGGACTTCAGCTGTTCAGAAACTCCAGAATTCTCTTCTGGGAGTTACAAAAACAGGTGAATAAGTGTGCATGCTGGGAATTGTAGTTTCACAGGAGCTGGAGTACCTAAGGTTGCTGATACCTGCTAAAGGACAATGCTTGACCTTTTAAACAGACCTTAAAGCATAACCTGAACAATAGCTAAGCCAGTATCTCATCTGCAGACAGCTGTTTCCATGTCATTTACCGTCATCAGCGCAGAGCAGAGAGTACTGGCTTAATTGGGTAAGAGTTCTTTGTCAGGATTAATTGGTGCTATTTCTCTTTATGGATAGTGCCTAGTAGGCATAGGGGGTGCTTTAAGGTAAGACTGGAAAAACGCTGTTTGCACTCCTCTATATTATTTGCTCAAAGTTTATTTCATGCCGCACTGACTTTAAAATAACCCTATGAGCCCAAAGGGCAGCACACTGACCAAATTGTATGTTATTAACAGGAGTCTCATAAATCAAGTGTTCCATAAGAGAACTGATACTATACAACAAAGCTCATTCTGGAATGTATATTTTAATGATTCCTCATAATGAACAAACAACATTTGCAAATGGTAGAAACAGGATAGTAGCAACTTATTGGATTCACTGGTTTACTTAGCATTTTTACCAGAACTCAAGTCTTAAAAATATACCCATGTGCTGTAGGTCTAGTTTTCAATGGACTGCAGAAAGTTAATATACCTTATAGGTCAGAAAACTGACTTTTATTGAACGTAAAGTATCTGCAGAACACTACAACATCTTAATTTGTAAGGCCCCTTTCACATGGGCTAGTATTCCGTGCGGGTGCAATGAGTGACGTGAATGCATTGCACCCGCACTGAATCCTGACCCATTCATTTCAATGGGGCTGTGTACATGAGCATTGTTTTTCATGCAGCACTTGTGCGTTGCGTGAAAATTGCAGCAGGTTCTATATTCTGTGTTTTTCAAGCAACGCAGGCCCCATAGACATGAATGGGGCTGCGTGAAAATCGCATAGCATCTGCAAGCAAGTGCGGATGCGGTGCGATTTTCACGCATGGTTAATAGGAGATGATGTTAGTAAATAGGGATGAGCATCCCCGGACCCCATTAAAGTCAATAAATTGTATTAATTTCCCTTCTAACATGATTATAAGGGAAAATAATAGCATTCTTAAAACAGAATGCTAACTAAAATGTCCATTGAGAGGTAAAAAATTTTAAAAAATTAACTCGCCTCATCCACTTGATCGCGCAGCCGATATCGTCTTCTTTCTTCTTCCTGCAGGACCTGCAAAAGGACCTGCGCTGGCGTCATCGCGCTCACCACGTGGACATTTTAGTTAGCATTCTGTATTAAGAATGCTATTATTTTCCCTTAAAACCATGTTAGAAGGGAAAATAATAAAATCAAAAGAACACCTAACCCAAACCTGAACTTCAGTGAAGAAGTCCGGGTTCGGGTCTGAGTACCACATTCAGTTTTTTATCACGCAGACAAAACTGACTGAAATTGCATGCCTACTCGCGCTGGTTTGCCGCAATGCATCCGCAACGCATCCGGACAAAATCTGGGACGCCCGTGTGAAAGAGGCCTAAGTCTTTTAGAATTAGTATAAATTCAGGTGAACATTCACCAGCTAGAAATTCCTGGAAAGATGTGAACGGAAACATATTTTTATTGCAAATATAATTATCCTTTTCTATTCAGCTGCGAAAAATGTTAACTTTTTTTTATATGGTCAGATGCATACAAATTGTCACACGCAGTTTCTTGGAAAAAAAACTAGTGCCTAAAATTTGCAGACATTTCTATTTATTTTGACGTCTGCTGCTTATGACCTAAGCCATGCTGAAGGAGCCACATTTATGAACACACTCATGGATATTTGAATAGTCAAGTATAATTTTTGGGGTAAAAGGTTTTTTAATGCTTTTTTCTGGGGAATCTGTTTTAAATTGTACTCTAGATGTGAAGATAAAGGTGGAGATTTATCAAGACAGGTGCTTTCTCCATGTGCCTAAACAGAAATCAACTCTGAGCTGTCTAGATTTCTGGCTTCATTTTTGCCAGAAAAGTGGCATAAATAAATATAAATTTGTCGCTGGCCCTGCCTCCATCCCATCCTTGCCACACACCCTTTCCAAAAAGTTGCGAGGACAGCATAAAACTGCCCTTTGCAACTTTAAAAAAAAGAAAGTTGCAAATACACGTGTTTGCGATTTTTTAAAGCCACTTTTCTGGTATAGGGAGATGATAGATCTCCCCCATAAAGTCCATGGTGAGTTTCTTAAAAACCTTGAAAGAGCTCATATGTCAATTTTCAGGAAACTTCCTTAAATTGATATAAGGAATCAGCTATGCCCTAAAGAGCGGTCCTATATGGACAGAATCTTAGATGCCGTTCTCAAAATGTCTAAATGCTTGAAACCTGATTGGTCGCATTTACATTGGAACACTTGTTGAACACTAATTATTTCTCTAAGCACTACTACATATGGTTTTACTGTATATTGTCCTTTGGCACTTTGACAAAAAGTATCAGCAAATTATTATATGGGGCATCAATAATCTGGAATCTCCAATGGTGCCCAGTACAAAGGAACCAAAAAGCTCTGCAGTATGCATACATTTGTTGACTTCCTACTGGAGTTTGCCATTATTTATTGCCACCAAAGATTGAAAACTTCAATAAAACCATGGATCGAAATGTTTCTCTGATATACAGTGCCTTGCAAAAGTATTCACCCCCTTGATTTTTTTTGTATTGGTGCCTCACAACCTGGAATTAACATAGATTGTTTGAGGATTTGCATAATTTAATTTACAGAACATGCCCACAACTTTGAAGATGTTTGGTTTTGTTTTATTTTGAAGCAAACAACAAATAGGACAAAATAACTGAAAAAGTCAATGTGCATAACTCTTTACCCCCTAAAGTCAATACTTTGTAGAGCCACCTTTTGCAGCAATCACAGCTCCAAGTCGCTTTGGACAAGTCTCTATGAGATTGCCCATTTCCCCCTTGCAAAACTGCTCCAGCTCCTTCAAGTTGGATGGGTTGAGCTTGTGAACAGCGATCTTTAAGTCTGACCACATATTTTCTATTGGATTGAGATCTGGGCTTTGATCCGGCCATTCCAACACATTTACATGTTTCCCCTTAAACCACTCAAGTGTTGCTTTAGCAGTGTGTTTGGGGTTATTGTCCTCCTGGAAGGTGAACCTCCGTCCTAGCCTAAAATCACGCACAGAGTGGTACAGGTTTTGCTCAAGAATATCCCTGTATTTAGCACCATCCATCTTTCCCTCAACTCTGACCAGTTTCCCAGTCCCGGCTGCTCAAAAACATCCCTACAGCATGATGCTGCCACCACCATGTTTCACTGTGGGGATGATGTTCTTTGAATGATGTGATGTGTTGGGTTTTCTCCAGACATAGCGTTTTCTTTGATGACTGAAAAGTTCAATTTTAGTCTCACCAGACCAGAGAACCTTCCTCCATACATTTTGGGAGTCTCCCACATGCCTTTTCGCAAGCTTACAATGTGCCTTTTTGTTTTTAGTTGAAAGTAATGGCTTTCTTCTGGCCACTCTGCCATAAAGCCCAACTCTATGGAGCATACGGCTTATTGTTGTCCTATGTACAGATACTCCAGTCTCTGCTATAGAACTCTGAAGCTCCTCCAGGGTTACCTTAGGTCTTTGTGCTGCCTCTCTGATTAATGCCCTCCTTGCCCGATCCATGAGGTTTGGTGGGCGGCCGTCTCTTGGCAGATTTGCTGTTGTGCCATGTTCTTTCTACTTGGTTATGATAAATTTGATGGTTCTCTTGGGGATTATCAAAAATGTGGATATTTTTTATAACCTAACCCTGACTTGTAATTAACAACATTGTCCCTTGCTTGTTTGGAGAGTTCCTTGGTCTTCATGGCAGTGTTTTGTTAATGATGCCTCTTGCTTATGTGTTACAGCCTATGGGGCCTTTCAAAAAAGGTGTGTATATGTAATGACAGATCATGTAACACTTAGATTGCACATAGGTGGACATCATTTCACTAATTATGTGACTTCTGAAGATAATTAGTTGCACCAGAGCTTTTTATGGGCTTCCTAACAAAGAGGGTGAATACATACACACATGCCAATTTTCTGTTTTCTATTTCTAAACAATAGTTTTATTTATGTATTTTTCTTATTTCACGTCACCAACTTAGACTATTGTGTTCTGATCCATAACATAAAATTCAGATTAAAAAAAACGCAGATGTGCAGTCCGGAGGCGGCAGCGCTGCGCAGACTGACGCATATACGCGTCATCTCGCGAGACGCGAGATGACGCGCATTGCAGGCCCGCGCATGCGCAGTTCGGGCCGGCATTTCGTCAAGGGGGGTCGCGTCATCAGCTTGCCAGCCAATGATCGCGGCTGGCAAGCTGATGATTTTTAACAAATCCAATGAGAAGCCAGATAACAGATCATATTAGTAAATATGATCTGTTATATGGCTGCCCTGCTCCTCTGCTGGTCCTTTTCGTCAGTTGGATCCAGCAGAGGAGCAGGCTTCACAGTGAGTACACCAAACACCACATACTAGCCCCAGATCACCCCCCTGCACCCCAATTAACCCTTTGATCACCCCTTTGATCGCCCCTGTCAATCACTAGTGAAAGGAAAAAAGTGATCAGTGCAAACTGTCACTTTTTTTTTCACTGGTATTGACCGTTAGGTTTTAGTATAGTTTAGGCCCCTTGGTTAGGTAGTTTAGGGATCGGTTAGCGCCCAGCAAACCGCTCCACAGTCACTGATTCGCTGATTAGCGTATCGCTAATCAGCATTTGTACTTTTATAGTATCTGGAAGTGATCAAAACTGATCACGGTCAGATCTATAATAGTATTAGTGTCACTTTAGTTCGCCCTCCACCCAAAACGCAGTGTTTGCCCGATCAGGCCTGATCGGTCGCCCACACGTGCGTTCGCCCACACCCGCCCCACCGCAGTGACAAAAAAAATATATTTTTTTATCACTGCACATTCACTTTACACGCGCTGCGGCGATAAAAAAATCAGTTTTGATATTTTTTATCAACCGCAGCGGCCTCCGGTACTTCGCTAGCCTCCCCTTTGTAAGACAGGCTTGCTTTTTTTTCTTGGGTAGTCTCAGGGAATACCCCTAAATTTAGTTGCCCAAATGTCAAACAGGGGGTATTTTTCTGAAGAGGCCTACAGGCTTCTGACCCAGTCGGATGAGGAATGGGAACCCTCATCTGATGAATCTAGCGGGTCAGAATACGAACCTGTAGAAAGCAGTGGCTCTCTGACCCAAAGTTCGGACGAGGAGGCTGAGGTCCCTGATAGCACCAGGCGTACCCGGCCCCGTGTCGCTAGACCACAGGTTGCGCAGGATCCGCTTCAAGAGCAGCAGAGTGGGGCTGGCGCTGTCGGATTACGTGGTGAGGCATACACCAGCAGCGCAGCCCTCCCTGGACCTAGTACCAGCACTGCCTTACAACCTGGTGAAGTGGCGAGCACCAGAAGGGCAGTTGAAGCTGGTACGGTGGCACGTGCAGTAGTGACCCCGTCGCAGCCACCGCAAAGACGGGCCCGTAGAGCCCCTAGAATCCCAGAGGTGCTGGCAAATCCTGATTGGCAGTCCCCAACTTCAGCCGCACCTGTAGTTCCCCCTTTCACTGCCCAGTCTGGAGTTCGGGTTGAGACAGCTCAGATCGGTTCGGCCCTGGGATTTTTTGAGCTGTTCTTGACTGCGGAGCTCTTAGACATAGTCGTGGCCGAAACAAACAGGTATGCCACACAATTTATAACCGCCAACCCGGGAAGCTATTATGCCCAGCCTTTCCGGTGGAAACCAGTCCAAGTTTCCGAAATTAAAACTTTTCTGGGCCTTCTCCTCAACATGGGTCTAACTAAAAAGCATGAATTGCGGTCATATTGGTCCACAAACCCAATTCATCACATGCCCATGTTCTCTGCTGCTATGTCCAGGGCACGTTTTGAGGCCATCCTGCGTTTCCTGCACTTTAGCGACAACACCGCCTCCCGTCCCAGAGGCCACCCTGCTTTTGACCGGCTCCACAAAATTCGGCCCCTCATAGACCATTTCAACCTGAAATTTGCAGATTTGTATACCCCAGAGCAAAAAATCTGCGTAGACGAGTCCCTGATACATTTTACCGGGTGCCTTGGCTTCAAACAATACATCCCAAGCAAGCGCGCCCGGTATGGGGTCAAATTGTATAAGCTCTGTGAAATGGCCACAGGCTATACCCACAAATTTCGGATCTATGAGGGAAAAGATCAGACCCTGGAACCGGTCGGTTGCCCTGACTACCTGGGGAGCAGTGGGAAGACAGTCGGGCTTCCCCCAACGGCTCGTTACCACCCGTCTTGCAAGGGGGCAGAGGGCCGCATTGTGTAACGAAGAACTGCTCGCGGTGAAATGGAGAGACAAGCGTGACGTTTAAATGCTCTCCTCCATTCACGCAGACACGACAATCCAAATTGAGCGAGCAACCCGTGTCATTGAAAAGCCCCTCTCAGTCCACGACTATAACCTTCACATGGGAGGGGTGGACTTCAATGACCAGATGTTGTCTCCGTATTTAGTTTCCCGCAGAACCAGACGCTGGTATAAAAAGGTGTCTGTATATTTAATTCAATTGGCTCTGTATAATAGTTTTGTTCTCTACAGTAAGGCTGGGAGAACTGGATCCTTCCTCAAATTTCAGGAAGAGATCATCGAGAACCTCCTGTACCCAGGAGGTTTCGTGGCCCCATTCACCAGTGTAGTTAGCCGTCTACACGAGCGACATTTCCCCAATGTCGTTCCTGGTACCTCAACCCAACCGTCACCCCGAAAAAGATGTTGTGTCTGTAGCAGGAGTGGAATAAGGCGTGACACCCGCTATTTCTGTCCTGACTGTCCTGACCACCCTGCCCTATGCTTTGGAGAGTGTTTCCGGAAGTGCCACACACAGGTACACCTAGCATAGGGATCACATTTCACCAGGACAGGCACACAGGGCTATTAGGGCCCATTCACTCACAGCTGCTGCAAACGTCTCCTTTCACCTGGGACAAAGTGCATAACGCACTTCGCCACATCTTTGGGCGATTTGCGCTTTGCACATTGACCCATGGGGAAGGAGAGGTTTGTTCTATAAAGGTAAAAAAAAAAAAAAAAAACACCAGTAAGCAAAAAGGTTAATGTTTAGTTCAAAAAGTTAAAGTTTATATATTCTGTTCCAAAGTTAATAAAATTATTGCGTTGCGGCCTGTTTTTTTCTTTTTTTTTTTTACCTTCCAGGTGGACCAACCGATCGACTAGCTGCAGCACTGATGTGCATTCTGACAGAAGCATTGCGCTGCTGTCAGATTACACGCAAGTCGGTGTATGCGGCGCTGCAAGACGAGATTTCTACTCTGCAGTAAAAGATACGTTTGCCAAGGCATACGAGCTGAGGAGGAGGCGGCGTTCCTATGCTTTGGCAAACACTTTGTATATATATAAAAAAAAAAAAACGGCAATGATTTATTCATCCACATCGATTGATGTGAATGGAGAAATCTGGTTTGCCAGGGCATACGAGCTAAGTGGGTATGGATGTTGGGTGGAGCTCCTATGTCCTGGCAGACGCCTTTCCCCTCCTTTTTTTTTTTTTTTTGGCAGAGATTTTTTCATCCACATTGATCGATGTGAATGAAGAAATCTGTGCCGTAAGAGACTTTGTAAGGGAAAAAAATTAATAAAAAATCATCATTTTCCGCTAACTTGTGACAAAAAATAAAAAATTCTAGGAACTCGCCGTGCCCCTCAGGGAATACCTTGGGGTGTCTCCTTTCCAAAATGGGGTCACTTGTGGGGTAGTTATACTGCCCTGGCAATTTAGGGGCCCAAATGTGTGAGAAGTACTTTGCAATCAAAATGTGTAAAAAATGGCCTGCGAAATCCGAAAGGTGCACTTTGGAATATGTGCCCCTTTGCCCACCTTGGCTGCAAAAAAGTGTCACACATCTGGTATCGCCCTACTCAGGAGAAGTTGGGGAATGTGTTTTGGGATGTCATTTTACATATACCCATGCTGGGTGAGAAAAATATCTTGGTCAAATGCCAACTTTGTATAAAAAAAATTGGAAAAGTTGTCTTTTGCCAAGATATTTCTCTCACCCAGCATGGGTATATGTAAAATGACACCCCAAAACACATTCCCCAACTTCTCCTGAATACGGCGATACCAGATGTGTGACACTTTTTTGCAGCCTAGGTGGGCAAAGGGACCCACATTCCAAAGTGCACCTTTCGGATTTCACCGGTCATTTTTTACAGATTTTGATTGCAAACTACTTCTCACACATATGGGCCCCTAAATTGCCAGGGCAGTATAACTACGCCACAAGTGACCCCATTTTGGAAAGAAGACACCCCAAGGTATTCCGTGAGGGGCATGGCGAGTTCCTAGAATTTTTTTTTTTTGTCGCAAGTTAGTGGAATATGAGACTTTGTAAGAAAAAAAAAAAAATCATAATTTTCCGCTAACTTGGGACAAAAAATTAAGTTCTAGGAACTCGATATGCCATCAGCGAATACCTTAGGGTGTCTACTTTCCGAAATGGGGTCATTTGTGGGGTTTTTCTACTGTTTGGGCATTGTAGAACCAGGTGCTCAGAAAGTCAGAGCTGCTTCAAAAAGCGGAAATTCACATTTTTGTACCATAGTTTGTAAACGCTATAACTTTTACCCAAACCATTTTTTTTTTTGCCAAAACATTTTTTTTTATCAAAGACATGTAGAACTATAAATTTAGCGAAAAATGTATATATGGATGTCGGTTTTTTTGCAAACTTTTACAGCTGAAAGTGAAAAATGTCATTTTTTTTGCAAAAAAATCGTTACATTTTGATTAATAACAAAAAAAGTAAAAATGTCAGCAGCAATGAAATACCACCAAATGAAAGCTCTATTAGTGAGAAGAAAAGGAGGTAAAATTCATTTGGGTGGTAAGTTGCATGACCGAGCGATAAACGGTGAAAGTAGTGTAGTGCAGAAGTGTAAAAAGTGGCCTGGTCATTAAGGGGGTTTCAGCTAGCGGGGTTGAAGTGGTTAAAGCTGTAATGTAACAAAATACAAAAAAAAGTCAAGGGGGGTGAATACTTTTGCAAGGCACTGTATCAGATATTTTAAAAGTCTCATTACCCTTTAGTAAATTTTTATTATTCTTTCCCTGACGGATGAATCCAAGCATTCCAAAACACATAGGAGAAGAGGAAGTTATAACCCTGAAGACTGACATTCAACAAGTGTGACATCATGCGTTACTGTTTGAGCCAATTGGAGTACTTTCACTTTCAAGACTAGGTACCAGTCTCTAAGATGTCTCTAAGCCAGTGTTTCCCAACCAGTGTGCCTCCAGCTGTTGCAAACTCCCAGCATACCCGGACAGTCTTTGGTTGTGCGGGCATGCTGGGAGTTGTAGTTTTGCAAAAGCTGGAGGCACACTGGTTGGGAAACACTGCTCTAAGCAACCAGGTGTATATATTGGCCACTCACTACAAAGAAGGACAGCATTGGGAATTAAATAATTGGCACATCGAAACTGATGAATGGAGCCCCACTAGAGGTTCATTGCAAGTAATTTATCCTGCACAGTATCAATATACTGTATATTTTCCTTTTATTCGTGCCAAACCGGGTTAGGAGGTAAAATGAGAAAATTAATTCTAAACTAATCAATTTGGACCAGAATCTTCTAAAAATTCAAGTAGCATACAAATCCAAATTTTTGGTGATTCAATTCGGACAAACTTTAGAGAGTGAGAGAGAGAGAGAGAGAGAGAGAGAGAGAGAGAGAGAGAATTTAATTTAAAAATGTAAACAAGTGAGAGAATAGTGAGAAAAATAGTCCTAGTATACTTCAGAGTGTCACATACATTTTCAGACAATTGAAGCACTTTTGATTCAGGTAGAATTGATTTGGACCCAAATGTGATTCAGCCAAATTGAACCCAAAATTAATTTTGAGCAATTCATTAATCTCTAGTAAGGAGATACAACAGAATGGTTGTTGGTTTGGTCCTCAATAGATTATACTAACAGAAGTGTGAGTAAAACAATTAGTGTAAACTTGCATTAGTACTATTTCAGTTATTCACAAAGCAATATTTTGCCAGTTATTTTCTGTGATGGTCACTTGGAGTCTCGAGCTCCCGCTCTTTTGTCACTTTTCTTTAGATAAACCTTTTTTTCTCTCAATGGGCAAGAAACAGCATTGCCCCTGACAGTTCAGCTAAAGAATGCCTTTATTCACAAAATGAATATTGTTTAAAGACAGAAGTTGATTCTTCAGTCAGGATATGCTAGTGCTGATCCTCAGGAACTGTGACATCTTTTTGGCATTAGACAAAGGGAAGCTGTACACTTTGCACACAAGACATTCAGTCTATGTTTACTCTAAAGCCACCGAGCTTGAAAATTTCCAAACTGTTTCAGGAAATCTTACTGTTTCTTTGAGTAAGACTTCAAACAAATTTTCTCTGCGGTGACTGTTTTTTCTTTGACTTGACAGTTTATAAAATAAAGAGAGACGTAAACTGTAAAAACGACTAGTTCTGCTAAGGTACATATTTTCCTAGCCATCTATATTTTGCTAATCTCTACATATATGTGCACACGGGCAAGCATGAACATTTATCACAAAAAAGTTGTTCATCTTTTTCATATCATGTTTGGAAGATTTGCTGTCCCATACATATTTTTTAACTAAAATTAGATTTCGATAAAATAAAAATGGGAAGATTATCTAAAGAAAAATTGTGCCAAATTCGATTCCTATTTTTGACCAACCCCTTTTATAGAAAAAATACCATTTCGAAACTTTGTTAATTTGCTGTTCTGTTGACATGTGTTGCCACTGATCATATTGTGGTGGCAATACCCAAATTGAATTCTTAAATTGTTATTTCTACTGAAGTACGTGTATACACCAGTATGTCCATATTCATGTGATACTACATACTATCTTATTCTATTGACATGCACCTACAGTGCCTTGAAAAAGTATTTACCCCTTGAACTTTTCCACTTTTCTCATGTTACACCCACAAACTTAAATGTATTTTATTGAGAATTTATGTGATAGAGCAAAACAAAGTAGCAAGTATGTGTGACGTGTAAAGAAAATAATCTATGGTTTTCAACATTTTTAATAATGAAAAATCTGAAAAGTGTGGTATTTAGCCCCCTGTACTCTGATACCCCTAAATAAAAATAGTGTGACCAACTGACTTCAAAAGTCACTTAATTAGTAAATAGATTCCATCTGTGTGTAATTTATTCTCAATATAACTAAAGCTGCTTTGTAAAGGCCTCAGAGGTTTGTTAGAGAACATTAGTGATCAAACAGCATTATGAAAACCAAGGAACACACCAGACAGGTCAGGAATTGTGGAGAAGTGTAAAGCAGGGTTAGGTTATAAAAAAAAAAAAAACAAGCTCTGAATATCTCACGGAGCACTGTTCAATCCATCATCTGAAAATGGAAGGCATGTGGTACAACTGCAAACCTACCATGACATGGCGGTCTACCTAAACTGACAGACCAGACAATGAGGGCACTAATTAGAGAAGCAGCTAAGATGCCCATGGTCACTCTGGAGGAGCTGCAGAGATCCACAGCTCAGGTGGGAGAATCTGTGCACAAGACAACTATTAGCCATATACTCCACAAATCTGGCCTTTATGGAATAATGGCAAGAAAAAAAGCTATTTTTGAATGTGCTCTGGTCAGATGAGACCAAAGTTTAACATTTTTACCTAAATGTAAAATGCAATGTGTGGAGGAAAACTAACAATGCACATCACCCTGAACACACCATCCTCACTGTAAAACGTGGTGGTGGCAGCATCATGCTGTGGGGATGCTTTTCTTCAGCAGGGACAGGGAAGCTGGTGGGAAGATGGATGGAGCTAAATACAGAGGAAAACCTGGTAGAGCCTGCAAAAAAATTGACAATGGGGCAGAGGTTCACCTTCCAGCAGGACAACGGCCCTAAACATACAGCCAGAGCTATAACGGAATTGTTTAAATCAAAGCATATTCAAGTGTTGGAATGGCCCAGTCAACATCCAGACCTAAATCCCATTGAGAATCTGTGGCAAGACTTGAAAATTGCTTTACCCTTGCGCTCTCGATCCAACCTCACAGAGCGTGAGCTATTTTGCAAAGAAGAATGGGCAAAAATGTCAGCCTCCTGATGTGAAAAGCTGAGACAAACCCCAAAAGACTTGCAGCTGTAATTGCAAAGTATTGACTCAGCGGCTGAATACAAGTGCATGCCACACTTTTCAGATTTGTATTTATTGAAAATTTTGAAAACCATATATACTTTTCTTTTCACTTCACACATACTTGCTACTTTGTTTTGGTCTACAACAAAATCCCCCAAAAAATTAATTTATGTTTGTGGGTGTTATGTGAAAAAATGTGAAAATGTTCAAGGGGTATGAATACTTTTTCTAAACACTGCATATGCCATGTCATATGCTGATGTTTGCCCTATGCCACTGTGAGATGCCAGTGAGGTATTTGGAATATGTCCACCACTGTGGGTGAAATGCCCTGTATAGTCACTCCATGCATAGAGGAATATACAGAGAGGTTACATTGCAGGTAGCAATGACAGCCCTACTGTACCTTCTGGAAGGATTTTTATGGTGCTGCAGAAAAGTGAAAAGTAAATTACATGAGAAGCACATTGTATTTATTGTAGAAATGCACTGTGTATTGGTGGGAATAAAAGGTTAACCGCCAGAGACATGGCAATTCTGGACTGAGTCTACAGAGGGGTCAAGGCCAAGTTTTCTTTATGCTGTAGAGGACCTTCCTGAGAGTTCATATAGGGAAGTTCCAGACAGGACCTAATAGTCACTAGCAATCAGGCAGCATTGAGACAGTGCTAAAAGACACTGCAGCTGGAAGAGAGAAACAGTTAAACCCTGCATGGTAGTTGGCTGGCAATTGAGGTAGAGCGGACCTTGCTAACTGACCCACTCACTCAGGGCTTAGGGCTGAGACATAGCAACACTCACAGCAGCAGAGATGAAGCCTGGAACAGGGATGGATCAATTGCACTTTCTAGACCACACACTTTAGAGCATCAATAGACCTTCAGAGAAACCTGGTAAGGAGTAAAGAGCACTCAACTTTCTACATGTAGGTATTCCTGTGTAGAGCGTGATGCATAAGTGTATGGAGTGTGTCACAAAGAGTAGATACAACAACTTGTTTAGGTGCCTGTGGAGCCAGTGCACCTTGATGTTAGAGTTGTTATGTCTTGTCAAGTGGTAAAAGCCAATATTATTGCTGTTAAGCAGAAGGAGACTCAGATACAGTGTCATTACACATGAAAGTATGGTGTCACACATTTAGAGAGTAGACTTGTAAGAAGCGTTGTATTTGCCAACTCTGTTACACTTAAAGTTTGATAAAAAATTTAGCTATAATGAGTGTTTATGGGCTGTCAGGAGTCCAGTAATAAGAGCTACAGAACAAGCCGTCAGAGCAGCTCCCTGCCCTAAACAGTCCTGATGGACTGTGTAAGCAGACAGAAATAGTCTGTGAAACTGAAAGCTGTAGAGGAAAAACTGTTTATTGATTTTCACTGAAAATGAGCAAAAATGCAATGATAGAAGAATTTCCCCCACCCAAAAGTGTCCTTAGCCTTTAAAAAGGAAAATGCATTATGTCTCTAGTCTAGTAGCATTTGTTCCTGAGAATTGGGCCAGCAATTTAGCAGTGTAAATCCACCTTTAGCTAGCCAGGTGAGTTGCTGTGACAGAGCAAGTAATTTCCAGTCTGCTAAGCTGCTGTGACATCACAAGTGTACTTGTGAGGTCAGCTGCTAGGAAATGTTAACTAGTTTTAGTCATATAAGCTTAGGGTGCATGTGCCAAATGTACCATGACATTAGCAGGTAGAAATCAAGGAGCCCATAAGCAGAGGACTCCTGCATAAAAGAAACCAGACGGATCCGTTATGCCACCCATAGACTTCTATTCTGACGGAATGCCTCTTAAAGCCCTTCCGTTATGCTTTCCGTCATAGAATTCCATAATGGCCCGTGGTAAAGGATTCCATCACGGAATTGTAATAAAAACCCCAACCCCAACCCCAAACTTCCACTTGTATAACACAAGTTTGCTCATTCCTAATCCTGACCCATAATTACTTTTCATTTTGTGAAAGCATATACCTACAGAAGATCGGTACGGCAATGGGGAGCAAAACACAATATGCAAATCTGTTCATGGCTAGTGATGAGCGGCATAGGAAATATTCGTTTTCACAATATTTAGCAAATTTTCCACATAATATTCACAATAAATTCACAAATTCTAGAATTTGTGATCACCAGTCATTATTTGCGTTTTTTCACAAATCGGCACTAATGATGCGCATATTTTTTCCCGCAATACATGCAACTTCACAATTTATCATTTCTAAGTAGATATTACTGATTATTGCACAAAGTATTGTTGTGAAATCACAGCACTATGTCTGTAGCATGTATGTATGGACAGCAGAGAAACAGCAATTCCTATCACACTACCTAACACCCTGCACTGGAACCTCAGCTACACTATATCACTATCTAACCTACACTGACTATCTCCCACTAACTATCTGTATTATATATATATGAGCTAACTAACTATCTAATGTAATTGTATAAGAAATAGGATCCAGATGAATGTACAGAGTACAGAAATGTCACTGCTCTCTCTCGCAGAACTGCAAAAAAAACTGCAGAAAATGTCTGCTGGGGAGTTTCTTATATAGTAAAGGGGTAGGCAACGTTCCTATTGGTTGCTGGGGATGTTGCTAAGCTCTGACAAAGATATTGCAGCCTTCTCATTGGCCCACAAGCAAGAAGGGAGGTTACTAATAAAAAAAAAAATCCTGAATATTCGCGATTGCGAATATATAGCACAATATTCAACATCATATTGTCACTTCGAGAATTTGCGATAAAAATTTGTGATTAGAATATCTGCGATCAACACTATTCATGGCCAAGCTTGAAAGTGACTTGCTGTCCTCTTGCCTCATCAAACCTTTGGTTTATTACCATTACATTGATGACATCATAATCATCTGGCTTGGATCTGAACAACAACTAAAAACATTCCATGAACGGTTCAATTAGTTTTATCCCACCATCAATTTACTCTCAACTACTCCTTTATTGAAATAAACTTTTGGGACAAAATCATCAAGATACAGAACAATAGAAAAAACTCTTTACTAGTGTTGATCAAGCACCATAGTGCTCGGAGGCTCGGGGGCTCGGGCTGAACACATCGGGATGCTCGGGTGCCCGGCAGTATAATGAAAGTCAATGGGAGAACCCGAGCATTAAACCAGGCACCCCCGGCTCATAGGAAAAGGTCAGAAATTGATGTAAACACCACCAAAATGGTTCAGGAACAGCATGGGGAGGATGTTTGGTTGCATCTTGGACTCCCAGGTCGCTGCTGGGAATGATGTTGTCTGAGTAGTACGCCACTTTTACAGACTGACAATAATACGCACAATACCGAAGATAAAATCGATTTTAGAGGAAAAATTGTTAGGAAACATTCTTTCCTGTATATTTACTTGTGCAAATGCTGCCAAAAATTACAAGGAAGAGGCACTCCGATACAACCTGTATATCACATAAAGCAGGGTCTCATTCACATTGTGGTACAATTGTTCAGGTAGTGGGACTCTTACACTCGTAAAGCCTATGCACTAAGTAAAAGGGCTGCCAAAAATTACAAGGAATCGGCACTACAATACACCCCTTCGTTACACATAAAGGAGGGCATCATACACAGCCTTGAAAAATTATGATTGATGGCCTGCTGGTGACCCTCAAAAAACACTTGGAGAAAGGGCCTGCTGATCTGACCATCTAAAACATTATGGGCGAGGGCCTACTGCCGCTTTGGTGTCTCTAGATAACCTGGGCCCGATCGCATGTCCCCCTGACGGCGACGATCCTTTCAGATGTCTTCCCTATCAACTTTCAATGTTATTTTCAGAGTGAACCACGGCGACCATGGGTAACGGGGAATCAGGGTTAGATTCTGGAGAGGGAGCCTGAGAAACAGCTACGGCTACCACTTCCAAGCAAGGCAGCATGTGCGCTATTAGGTGTAATTAGGTGAGGGCCTACAGATGAGCTGACCCTGTAAAAGATTGTAGATAAGGGCTTACTGGTGAGATGACCCTCTAAAAGATTGTAGGTGAGGGCCTGCAGGTGAGCTGACCCTGTAAAAGATTGTAGGTGAGGGCCTGCTGGTGAGCTGACTCTCTAAAAATGTATTTGCGAGGGCCTACAGGTGAGCTGACCCTGTAAAACATTATATGCGAGGGCCTGCTGGTGAGCTGACCCTCTAAAAAATTATATGTGAGGGCCTGCTGGTGAGCTGACCCGGTAAAACATTGTAGGTGAGGGCCTGCAGGTAAGCTGACCCTCTAAAAAATTATATGCGAGGGCCTGCAGCTGAGCTGACCCTGTAAAACATTGTAGGTGAGGGCCTGATGGTGAGCTGAACCTCTAAAAAATTATATGCGAGGGCCTGCAGCTGAGCTGACCCTCTAAAAATTATATGCAAGGGCCTGCAGCTGAGCTGACCCTATAAAACATTATATGCGAAGGGCATATATGCGAGGGCATTATATGCAACGAATAAGCATGTTGATATGATGGAAGAGGAGGAGGAAGATGAGAAAAGGAAGATTCAACCATATACCCTTGTTTGTGGTGGAAGGGTTGCATGGGAATACAGTGTATTCAGTACATTATAAACAACACATTTAAAGTGCCTTTATGTTCATCATCTTTCCTCTGGTGGAGTCGAGAAGTCATGGTCAATCCAGGCCTTGTTCATTTTTATAAGAGTCAACCTGTCTGCATTTTCAGTTGACAGGAGGATACGCTTATCTGTTATAATGCCACCAGCAGCACTAAATACCCGCTCAGACAAAATGCTGGCGGCAGGGCAGGCCAGCACCTCCAAGGGGTAGAGCACCAGTTTGTGCCACATGTCCAGCTTGGACACCAGCTTGAGGACGCTGACTCTGTCTGCTATGTACTCCTTCACCATCTTCCAAAATGTTCCCCTCCTTGTGACACTAGGCCGCGCATCAGGGTGAGGGTGTCATGAAACTGTCCTAGGCTTTGGAGAGTGTTGCCCTGTTGGAACTGCTATGTATTCCCCTTGTCTCTCCTCCTTGGTTGGCCAAGGAACTAAGGACTCTGCCGCCAGTGTTGTCAGATGGAAATTTTTGAAGCAAATTTTTAACAAGGATTTTCTGGTATTGCACCGTTTTGCTCGTCCTCTCCACCAGAGGAATGGGGGGTGAGAAGTTCTCTTTGTAGCGGGGGTCGAGAAGGGTGAACAACCAGTAATCTCTGTTGTCTAAAATGCGTATAATGCGCGGGTCACTGGAAAGGCTCACTTCGCACAACAGCTGAGCTGGCAATTTCAAGTGCTGCTGCAGCGTTAACAGACCCGCTGAAACTGTCGATGACTTGCGGAAATGTGTACACATGCGGTGCACCTTCACCAGTAGCTCAGTCAAATTGGGGTAGGTTTTGAGAAACCGCTGAACCACTAAGTTTAAGACGTGGGCCAGGCATGGTATGTGTGTGAGCTTGCCAAGCTCCAAAGTCGCCACCAAGTTACGGGCATTATCAGACACAACCATGACTGGCTCTAGGTTAAGTGGTCTCTTATCCCCTGCCACAGCTCTGCGGCGGTGTGCTGATTGTCCCCTAAGTATATCAGCTTCAGCGCGGCCTGTTGCCGCTTCCCCACTGCAGTGCTACACTGCTTCCAGCTGCCGACTGATGACTGACTGGTGCTGCACGTGGATAATTTGAAGGTGGAAGAGGAGGAGGAGATGAAGGAGGAGAAGTGGGGTTTGGAGCCACTAACGTAGGTGCTGGCGGAAACCCTGATCGACGTAGGACCCGCAATACTTGGCGTCTGTAGAACCTGTGCCTCCACAACATTCACCCAGTGTGTAGCATCCCTGTCCGAATGCACTTGTCCATGTGTCCGTGGTTAAGTGGACCTTCCCAGTAACTGCATTGGTCAGGGCATGTGTGATGTTTGGTTGTAAGTCGGGCACGGCACACCTTGAAAAATAGTGGCGGCTGGGGACTGCGTAACAAGGGACGGCCCCGACATCAGGCTGCGGAAGGCCTCGGTGTCCACAAGCCTAAATGGCAACATTTCCAGGGCCAGCAATTTGGAAAGCTGCACATTTAGTGCTATGGCCTGTGGGTGGGTGGCTGGGTATTTGCGCTTACGTTTTAAATGCCTGGAGTAAGGACATTTGGATGCTGCGCTGGGACATGGAAGTGGATGTGGCCGCTGATGGTGCTTACGAAGGTCCAGGTGCAGGGCGGGAGGTGTCTTGGACAGGGGATTGGCCAGCACGTAACACCCGGGAAGAGGAGGCAGTGGTGTGACCCGCAGACACAGATTGTGGACCCAGGCGTTCGGACAACCTATTAAGGTGCTTTGATGCCATGTGGCGGATCATGCTGGTGGTGGTGAGGTTGCTAGTGTTCACGCCCCTGCTTATTTTTGTATGGCACAGGTTGCAAATTACTATTCTTTTGTCGTCTGCACTTTCTTCAAAAAAGCGCCAGACTGCAGAACACCTACCCCTTGGCAAGGGAGAATTCTGTTAGGGAGTGCTCCGTGGAACAGTTGCAGGCCTGTTTGGTGTGGCCCTCCTTCTCCATTTTGCCACCCCACTGCCTCTTCCAGCCTGTTGCGGTGCTGCTGATCCCTCCCCGTCTGTACTGCTGTCCTAGCCCGGCTTTCCACCTCCCAGGTTGGGTAAGTGACTTCATCGTCCACCACCTCCTCTTCCACTTCCTCACTCTGCTCATCCTTCTGACTTGTTGACCTAACCACAACCTCTGTGAAAGACAACTGTGTCTCATCCTCTTCCTCAACCTCTTGAGACAGTAATTGCTGTTGAATTATTGGCAACTGTGTCTCATCCTTATCCACCTCATTAAACAGCAATTGCTGTTCCCCACTGTCATCTTCTTGTGACTGTGGATGCTCAAGAGTTTGGGAATCAGGGCACAAGATCTGTCCCTCTTCAAGCATGCTTGGTGAGCGGGCCAAATCAAGGAATGGCAATGAAAAGAGGTCCTCGGAATATCCGAGTGTGGGATCACTTGTTTGGCCAGACTCTCTATGGTGAGAGGAAGGAGTATTAAGACTGGACTTGGTGGAAGACAGGAAGCATTATCTGCTGCAATCCAACCGAACCACCTGGTCGCACGGGTCTGCAGTCAAGAGTGGTGTCCAGTGCCGCCCTGCAAACTGGGACATGAAGCTAGACTGTGTTTCTTGTGCTCTGGCAGCAGGCACAGTTTTAACGCGCCCAGGGCAACGGCCTCAGCATCACGGCCACTTCCCGGTCCCTTACTGCTCACCTTCCTAATTTTAAATGTGAGTCTGAAAGTATGTCACACGTACAGTAGCGTAGGATTTGGAAGTGCACGCGCAAAATTTTTTAAAAAGGTATTTAGGATGTGGAAACGTCACACAAGAGATATCCTGCAGATAATGTCAATGCTGTCACCAGCGGCTAATAAAAAATGAAAGGGAATGTCACAGGTATTTGGGATGAGGAAACGTTATACAGGAGAGGTACCACCGGTAATATCACTGTCCAAAGCGTCTACGTAAAAAGTACACTGTATGTCACAGATAAAAAATTTATGTGCACACTTTACACTGGAGATGTGGTGCAGCTCATCTCACTGTCCGCAGCGGACACAGTCTATTTAAAAAGTACACTGGATGTCACATATATTTTTGGGATGCGCACACTTTAAACTGGAGATGTGGTGCAGCTAATCTCACTGTCCGCCGCAGACACAGTGTATTGAAAAAGTACACTGGATGTCACAGATATTTTTTGGATGCGCACACTTTACACAGGAGTTATGGCAGGGATAATTTAACTGTCCGCAGCAGACACCGTCTATGGAAAAAGCACACTGGATGTCACTGATATTTTAGGGATGTGCACACTTTACACAGGAGATGTGGCGCGAATGATTTAACTGTCCGCAGCGGACACCGTCTATGGAAAAAGTACACTGGATGTCACTGATATTTTAGGGACGCCCATACTTTACACAGGAGATGTGCTGCAGATAATTGAACTGTCCGCAGTGGACACGGTCTATGGAAAAAGTACACTGGATGTCACTGATATTTTTGGGATGGGCACACTTTACACAGGACATGTGGCACGGATAATTTAACTGTCCGCAGCGGCCTATTAGATGCTATTTAGCGCAGGTTGCGCTACAAACATAAATGGCTGCTATCACACATAATAGTCCTTAAAAGGACTTTTGGGTCTCTGAAAAGTTTTGTAATAAAAATCTTCCAATTACACTCCCTACACTGTCTTTCCCTTCCTATGCTCAGCTCTCCCTGACTAAGACTTAGCCGAACACGTCATCAGGTGCTTTATAGCACCCGATGATGAGTTCCGGCCAGCCAATCACTGTAATGCCAGTAGCCAACATGGCTACGGCATTACAGTGCTTGCCAGTACCTCCCTGCACAGGAAGGAGACTCGAGCATTGCGCTCGAGCACAGGTGTCTGGCCAAGCATGCTTGATCATCACTACTCTTTACCAGAAACCCACTGGCTGCACAGCATACCTCAGATGGGACAGTTTTCACCCCAAACACATAAAAACTCCATCATCTACAGTCAAGCTATCAGATACAACCACATATGTTCAAATTCTGCAGACAGGGATGAACACCTTTTGAAACCTCAAAAGACATTTTTAAGTCGGGGATACCATCCAACTACAGTGGAAAACCAAATTGCTAGAGCCACCAGATTACCAAGGAATGAGCTCCTAAAATACAAAACTAAAAAATCATTGGGTACCTCTAGTAGTCACCTACAACCCAAATCTGGAAATTCTAATTCTACTTTCACACTCGCGTTTTGGCTTTCCGTTTGTGAGATCCATTCAGGGCTCTCACAAGCGGTCCAAAACGGAGCAGTTTGCATTCTAATGCATTCTAAATGGAAAATGATCCGCTCAGAATGCATCAGGTTGCATCAGTTCAGTCTCCATTCCGCTTAGGAGGCGGACACCAAAATGCTGATTGCAGCGTTTTGGTGTCCGTCTGATAAAACTGGACTACAAGATCCCAGGTACGTTCAATTGCACTACCTCAAATGTGGTCTATTTGCTTGTATGTACCAAATAAAGGAGAATTTCAAATCACAGAGAGACAGGAGAATCTGGAAATACAAGTTCATGATAATCTTTGACACACTCAGATCAGGAATGAATGTGTCTCATGGAATTATGTCTAGCTACATCTCTTAAGGAATGTGGCCCTCAGATCTCTTGAGTTCATCGCATTCATGGATAGTACATAAATTAGAGGGCAATAAAACTTTCACACTTACGTATTTTTCGCCCTATAAGACACACCGGCCCATAAGACGCACCTAGGTTTTTGAGGAGGACAATAACAAAAAATTTTTTTTACCAAAAGGTGTGCTTTTGGAGGGTTTTGAGCTAATGGTGGTCTGTGCATGACACTACTATGGGGGATCTGTGGATGGCACTGTTATGGGGGGGATCTGTGGGTGGCACTGTTATAGGGGGATCTGTGGATGGCACTGGTATGGGGGGATTTGTGGATGGCACTGTTATGGGGGGATCTGAGGGGGGCACTGTTATGGAGGGATCTGTGGATGGCACTGTTATGGGGGGTGATCTGTGGATGGCACTGTTATGGGGGATGATCTGTGGATGGCACTGTTATGGGGGGATGATCTGTGGATGGCACTATTATGGTGGGTGATCTGTGGATGGCACTGTTATGGAGGGGGATCTGTGGATGGCACTGTTATGGGGGTGGATCTGTGGATGACACTATTATGGGGGGTGATCTGTGGGTGGCACTGTTATGGGGGGTGGATCTGTGGATGGCACTGCTATATATATATGTCACCCACAGATCCCCCACCCCATAACAGTGCCACCCACATATCACCCACCCCATAATAGTTGTATCCACACATCACCCCCCCCATAACAGTGCCATCCACAGAACACCCCTCCATACCAGTGCCATCCACAGATCTCCCCCCATAACAGTGCCATCCACATATCCCCCACCCCATAATAGTGGCATCCACAGATTCCCTAATAACCTGTGGGAGGGGCCGGTGTCATGCAAATGCGGCGGGGACGGTGCGGTCACTGTACTCCGGCCCCACCGCTCACTCACTGCTTTATTGCCTAAACATTTTATAATAGCTTTCATTGAAGTTCCGATCCCCAGCACCATCTGTACTACTTACTAAATGTCCTGTAGCAGGCAGAGCATTATGAATGAAGTAGGCGGCGCAGGCAGGTGACGTCAGTGAGTTACGGCCGGCCGCCCGCCCTGCTCTGCCTGCTACAGGACATTTAGTAAGTAGTACAGATGGGGCTGGGGATCGTAACTTCAATGAAAGCTATTATTATAGGGGACGGAAAGTCAATGGGGGATGGATCTGTTTTCAATTGCACCATATTGTGTCAGCGAAAAACGGATCCGTCCCCAGGGGGCTGGATCTCACAGGCTCGTCACCGGGAGGCTGCCTTCCATGCCATGGGGTCACCCTTACAGCCCCACGGGGACCCGATGGCTTCTCCGATCACCGCTGCAACCTCCAGTAAAAGCTGCAGGTCTGAATTGACCTGCGGTTTGCGGCGATCGCCGACACAGGGGGGGGTCACAGGACCCCCTGCGCATTGACCCAAAGTGCCTGCTCAATGATTTGAGCAGGCACCTTGTTCTGATCACAGCCCGCCGTGCGGCGGTGATCGGAAATACACAGGACGTTCAGGTACGCCCTGTGTTCTTAAGTACCAGGACATCAGGGCATACCTGTACGCCCTGTGTCCTTAAGAGGTTAAATCTGGTACAGCGTAGTAACAACCTGTTTAATAGCACACTGCACTGTTGGATTATGACTGGGTGGAACCTGACAGACAAGGCAGGAGATATGTGACTGTGTAGGGGTAGTTTTAGTGGCAGCAGGGGCAGCTGTACAGTATGGGACATGATGGAAGGCAGACAGTGACATCATTGGGCCAGTGATAAACAGCCAGTCCCACTGTCATCAATGGCTTATTTATGCATTGGCATCAGCTGGAGATGTGCAAAAATCCTCATGGATCCAAGCCTGATTCATTTTCAGAAATCTAATATTTTCCACATTTGTGGAGGACAATTTTGACCACTTTGTAGCCATAACATCACCTGTTGTGCTAAATATCCTCACTAACAGTACACTGAATACTGGACATAACAGAACACCAAGGGCAAACTGGGCCAGTTCCTGCCACTGGTCCAATGATCTTTTAGTTTTTATCTTCCCTAAAATTATCCCTTTCTGACCCTAAACTTCTTCATCATCCCTTGCAGTGCTGTCGTCTGATGTGAAAAATGGCAGTGCCATTTTGAGCAATTTATCTCACTTGCTAATGAATCACTGGAACCCCAAATATTTGGAAAATTCAAGACTACTTTTGTTTAGAATCAACTTGCTGATCTGTATTGATAACCTAACCTTGGGATAGGTCACCAATATCTGATCAGTGGGGGTCCAACACTCGGTGCCACCACTGATCAGATCAGCTGTTTGACAAGGCCATAGCACTCTGGTCAGTGCTGCAGCTTTCTCACAGCATACCAAGCACAGTGCAGTACATTGTATAATGACTGTGCTTGGGCGACCCATGCACTTGAATGGAACAGAGCTGCACATAGCCCATTTGACCAATGAGAGTGCTGTCACTGGCCTATGAAGAGGCCACAGTGCTCATAGAGTGAAACCCCCACTGCTCAGATATTGGTAACCTATCCTGAGAATAGGTCTTCAGTTTTTTACCCCCAGGAAACGCCCTTGAACAGCATGTCAATGAAAAGCAAAAATACTGCAACTGACTGCAATAAAAAAAAGGGGGTTAGGCTGGGTTCACAACACGTTTTTCCCATCTGTTTAACGTATACAAAAAATGTATACGTTAAACGGATGCCTCAGACTGTTCACCATCTCTGCAGGATACAATGTGGTGTGCTTCGCTTTTGTATCCTTTTTTTTTACTAATGTATACATCAAATAAAGGCATAAAACATGATGTGAACCCACCCTTATATAGGTAGGTCTTTCTTGGGTGACTCCATGTAGAAAAGAGGATTGTTCAGTTGGGACAATATTGTTAATCAAAATGTATACTTTATTACTGTTTTATTATGTGGCATTATCTTGTTTCTTCTCCGTGCCATCACCACCAAGGCATCTTTATGCTCAAGTTGCATAACCTACTGCTATTTAGATGCTGGTAAAGATTTAGAGAGAGGCCAATAGATAACTAGACAGTTTCAGGTTTAAGGATTTTTTTGGCCATTTTCTAAGTAAATAACTAGCTTTATAGAATTGTTTCTTCTGATATTAATTTCCTACAGAATCAGTCTGATAGCTGTTTGTTGGCCCTTGCAATCAGTTTCCATTTAACACCTGTCAACCTGCATATTGGAAGTACATGAAAAGAACTTGGATGGCAAGTGACAATTTACAGAGAACATTAGGACAGCAGCCTCTCCTGATTATAATTATTTCCTGTGTTATCCTCCAGAAAAGCAATGGATTTTTCTGACATCTCAGAAAAATGGTAACAGCTTTGTTCCTTATATACAGACTTAAAATTATCAAGTGTTAAATAGGGTGATACATGTATTTAATTGCTGTCCACTCCAACATGAGCAAAGGGGATGCCACCTCTAATGATGCAAACACGTTCACAAAGTGTGATAATTGGTGTTCTTTGTGAATGAATCTGCTAAAACGGGCATAAACTGCCATATATTCTGTGTCAGACTTGGGGCCCACCTGTGTAACTGATTCCTGGGGCCCACGTTACAGTGATAACAGAAGTATTAAAGATTAAGTATGATGGCAGACACAGCAAAGAGCCTTTGTGCAAGAAGTATGTTTGCACCCCAGTGCCTTAATGACAATATAGCTACAAAAAAATGCACAAACATACATGTGGCATAGAATTTGCACATACAGTGCTGCCCATAATTATTCATACCCCTGACAAATTTTGACTTAAAGTTACTTTTATTCAACCAGCAAGTAATTTTTTGACGGAAAATGACATAGGTGTCTCCCTTAAGATAATAAGACGATGTACAAGAGGCATTATTGTGGAAAAAAAACAATTTCTCCGCTTTTATTTACATTTGACCAAAAAATACAAGATGTTCCGCACTGTGGAAAATCTCAGAGGACGTGGTCGGAAGCCAAAAGTGACACCTTTGCTGGCCAGGAGGAGAGTTAGAGAGGTGAAAAAGAATCCAAGGATCACCACCAAGGCCATCCTGGTGAATCTGGGCAATGCTGGTGGCAATGTCTCAAGGCAGACAATCCAACGGACACTGCACACTGCTGGGTTCCACGGATGCAGACCAGGCACACAAAAGATCGCTTGGCCTTTGCAAAAGCTCATCTGGACAATGAAGAAGACTTCTGGTCAGATGAAACAAAAATTTAATTGTTTGGTCACAATGATGTTTCCTTCATTTGGCATAAAAAAGGAGAAGCCTTGCCACTGATGCATATGCCACACACTGCACATACACCACTGATACATAAATCATACATAGCACACATAAGTCACACATAGGAAACATGCAATTCACACACCATAACATGTATTCTAATCCTATTAAGTATAGCAAACTTAAAGGGGTTGTCTCACTTAAAGGAAATGGCATTTATCATGTAGAGAAAGTTAATACAAGGCACTTACTTATGTAATGTGATTGTCCATATTGCTTCCTTTGCTGGCTGGATTCATTTTTCCATAACATTAAAAACTGCTTGTTTCCATGATTATGACCATCCTACAATCCAGCAGTGGTGCATCAGGCCAGCAAAGGAAGCAATATGTATAATCACAATACATTTGTAAGTGTCTTGTATTAACTTTCTCTACATGATAAATGCCATGTGCTAAAGTCAGACAAACCCTTTAAGTATAAATGTCTGGCATAAATCTTAACCTCCACATAATCTATATTTAAAGTGGTTGTCCTACCATAATGACCTATCTATAGGATTGGTGATAAGTAACAGATTGCTGGGGGTCTGGCTGCTGGAACCACCACCAATCTTGAAAACAGGGTTCCTGAGACATTCAATAACATTAGATATACTGCCAATCCATGTGCACAAGGGTCTTGGGACCATATTCCCTTGATCATGGGGGGTCCCAAAGTCAGATGCCCACCAATCAGACACATGATTTATCTTGTCATAGCTATTTTTATGGTGGGACAACTCTGTATGCACCTTTTCCATTCCCTATCCTTAAAGGGATTCTGTCACCTCCCCTAAGGCAAAAAACGATTTAAAACCAGCCATGCAGCACAGCTTACCTGGATTAGGCTGTGCTGTTCAATCTTGAAATCCGTCCAGCAGTTAGTTCAAAAAACGAGTTTGATCAATGAGGAAATGCGTCCTGAAGGTGCCCAGAGGGGCGTTTTTTTCTTCTGAGAGAGCCCAGTCCCGCCCCTTTTTCAGTGCCCAGCCCGCCTTCCTTTTACTTCCTAACCGCCGCCCCCAGCCTGCCACAGCCTCTCCTGCCTCTCCTCCCCCTCCCTCTTGCCGAACGAAGTCTCGCACAGGCGCAGTACCCACTGAGGGCTGCGCCTGTGCGATCATCAGGAGACTGAGGGCGGCAGCTTCATCTTCGTCACTGGGCATGCGCCGAGCCCAGTGACGTCCGATGCTCGCTCTTCCCTGCTGACTGAGGGAAGAGCGAGCATCGGACGTCACTGGGCTCGGCGCATGCCCAGTGACGAAGATGAAGCTGCCGCCCTCAGTCTCCTGATGATCGCACAGGCGCAGCCCTCAGTGGGTACTGCGCCTGTGCGAGACTTCGTTCGGCAAGAGGGAGGGGGAGGAGAGGCAGGAGAGGCTGTGGCAGGCTGGGGGCGGCGGTTAGGAAGTAAAAGGAAGGCGGGCTGGGCACTGAAAAAGGGGCGGGACTGGGCTCTCTCAGAAGAAAAAAACGCCCCTCTGGGCACCTTCAGGACGCATTTCCTCATTGATCAAACTCGTTTTTTGAACTAACTGCTGGACGGATTTCAAGATTGAACAGCACAGCCTAATCCAGGTAAGCTGTGCTGCATGGCTGGTTTTAAATCGTTTTTTGCCTTAGGGGAGGTGACAGAATCCCTTTAAAGGTTTTGTTTGTGTCTAAAAATAAAAAAAACCTGGCCCAAAATAAGTGTTATAATAAAATAGATATGGTCGCCTGTTAAAGGATCGGTTTCCACTTTTCCAGTTGTCCTCTATCCCCAGGATAGAGGATAACTAAGTGATCTGTCGGGGTCCGAATGCTGGGACCCCCACTGATCCACCCTTCTGGATGGAGTGGCAGGTCATGTATATTCCCTGACTCTCCATCTATTGTCTATGGGGGGCACCAGAGATAGCTGAGTATAGAGCTGCTATTTTCAATGGTCCCAATGAGAATGACTGGAGCAGTAGGGTACATGTGTGGCCTGTCACACTATCAAAAAGGGAGAACAGGATCTTGGGACCAGTGAGGGTTTCAGCATTGGACCTCCACTAATCAGATACTTTTGACCTATACTCTGGAGAGGGGATAACTTGAAAACCTCGAACAGCCCCTTTAATTCCTCCACCACACCTTCGCCAGTATCTGTTTACATGCCAGCAGTGATGCCTATAAATATGGAATATCATCACTGCTGCCATGTAAACCATTCTGGAGAATGTAACACACTGTGCAGAATTTTTTAGTCCCACCCCCTTAGAAGTTCACAACCCTTAACAAATGCCAACCAAAAGTGCCAGAGGAGCAACATGAGCAAGGGCACAAAAGGAGCTGTATACCTAAAGCAGAGGCATTAGGGTCATAATAGTGGGGATAATAGTGGGGATCCTGGAGCAGGGGTATTAGGGGAACAACTGGAGAGAAGACATTAGGGGGCATAAGGAGAAGAGGCAATACTGGGGGTGCCCCTGCTCCCTTGCTGGTGTAGATTTAAACCATTTTCCACACCAAAAACCAGTGTGGAAAATAATAAATGAGTAGGGCCTGATGGCCCACCATGCCATGCTCCCTTTTCTTGCCACTCTAGAAAAGTTTTGTGAGCAGGGAAAAGGAGCAGATTTTGCTGCAAAAATGGTGTGTGACGAAATCTGTGACTTTAATAGTCCTGACTAAAATGTCACAGACATGAAAACTTTAGGATTAAAAGAGAATTTCAAAATTCGGATAGGAGGGTCTTGGAATACAAATTAATGGCAACATTTGACAGACTCACAGGAATGAATGTGTCACATGGATTTATGTCCTTCTAAATGACTTAGGGAATGTGCCCCTCAGACCTGGTGTGGGCAATAAAACATTCACACTCCTTGTCTATGAACTCCTCCAATCGTTTACTCCTCATATATCGATGGTTCTGTTTTACATTACTTCTCACTATTCTAAGGTCTCGTTGTCTATAAATGTGTGACTCTTTAGATTTTGTTTTATTTCATGCCTGAAGAAATCTTGATAGTTTCGAAAGCTCACTACGTGCCATTGTCTTTTAAGTTAGCCGTTAAAAGAGTTAAATGACTGAGAACTCTCAATTTTTACATTGTCTAACATGGCAGTATGGTACAAAAAATGTTTTAGTCCTTTTATAGAATTTAAAGTAAATCATCTTGATGTTGATGGGTACATCCGGTCTATCGACAACAGTCTGTGTTCTGGATGCTAAGTGCTTTTTCTACCATGTGGTGCCGCGTTTTGTGTTAGCAAAAGCACCATACTTGCATCTATTTGATGGGTTATAAGCGACAAATGTCTGTGTTTGATTCAATAAAATCTAGTACCTTCAGAAAAGTAGACTTTCATGTAACATTTGTGACCTACTTGTTATTTGAGTGTAACAGTTTCTATAAATACTGAACGTGCTGTAGCCAGGATCAGCTTTGAAGTTATGCACTGGGAAAATTACAACCCAGGGTGGTAACATTTGGTTTTCCCTTATTGTACTGCTCGGAACAGGAATATAGTTCAATCATCACTATGACCTTGACTATAATCTAGGCCATCATGAATACAATTTCTAAGATAAATGATTAAAACAATACATAAAAAAACTGCTATTGCATACATGGAATATACTGCCCCTCTGAGTAACAGAACTATCAACTATAGACGTCAACTGTGAGCACAATTACTGACAAGAGGAAAGTGATTTTTTTATTATCATAGAAAGGAATATAGTATTATGAAAGGACATCCTAGCATCTGAAGCAAAATACAATTATTTTAAATGTTACCACAGCAATGGGTGATCTAGAAAAAGAGAAGCTCTCTGACAGATTGACCGAGGAGAATCAACAGTCTGCAGAATCAGTGAAACTAATAGCTGTAGAGGAAAAAATGTTTCAAATTTTATTAAAGACTAACAGAAATAAAAAAAAATTTTAAGGCCAAAATAAATAGAATGCAATAATAAAAAAAAACTCCCAAAGGTGTTCAATTTTTAGCACTCTTGTACCATTCTGGGTTATTTGAAGATATCAGTATATGTTTCTGACGCATAAGGATGTAATTTTGCTATTTATGCATGCATTGTTATATGATATTGAAAATGGGCCCCCAAAGAACAAATGATGTATGGTGAAATACCTTCAGGATGTTTAGAAGCTGCGTAATATTGGATGGGGAAACTAACATTTACATTGTAGATTATACAAAGTAATGTCACATTCTGCTTCTCAGGATCCTGGTCATGAGCTGGGAAATTTAGTCCAGTCTTCCAGAATGCCTCATGGCCTTTAAGTCATTGAACAACTGTTTTTAATATATGTAGCTTGGACTTGCACTAATTTTAATAGTATTTGAAATTGCAAACATATGTATATAAAAGTAAAGTTGCCTACATTGATGTTCTCCATCTGTTCCCCTTTCCTAAGTTCGGCAATGTCCTTCATATTACGCTTATTATACAGAAAATCTTTTGTGTTTTGTCCTATTTGTTTTATTCATATACTTCTGGAATTTCATATATAGACTTAGGCCTCATGCACACGACCGTTGTTGTGTCCCGTGTCCGTTGTTCCGTTTTCCGTGATTTTCTGCAGACCCATTGACTTTCAATGGGTCCGTGGAAAACTCGGCTAATGCACCGTTTGTCATCCGCGTCCGTGATGCCTGTTTCCAGTCCGTGAAAAAATATAACCTGTCCTATTTTTTTCACGGACAACGGTTTGCGGACCCATTCAAGTCAATGGGTCCGTGAAAAAACAGGGAGGCACACAAGATTGTCATCCGCATCCGTTTTTTTTTCTATCATTTGCATGGCAAACTTGACTTAGATTTTTTTTAACTTTCCTTCATGTCTGGAGATCCTCCAAAAATAAAGGAAGACACACGGAAACAAAAACGTACACGGATCATGGAACAACAGAACCCCTTTTTGCGGACCGCAAAAAAATACTGTCGTGTGCATGAGGCCTTATACTGTATACACACAGGTATTTACAATGCATACAAAGTCTTTAGACACTTTTTTAACATTTTGTTATGTTGCAGCCTTGTGCTAAAGAAACAAAAAAAATATTGCTTTTCCATCATTCTGCACTCAATACCCCACATGACAAAGTATTCAGATGCTTCACTCAGTACTTGAAGCACCTTTGGCATCCATTCTTCTTGGGTATGATGCCACAAGGTTTGCACACCTAGATTTGGGGATTTTCTGCGATTCTTCTCTGTAGATCTTCTCAAACTGTCAGGTTGAATGGAGACAGTCAGTGAACAGACATTTTCAGGTGTCTCAAGAGATATTCAATTGGGTTCATGTCAGAGCTTTGGCTGGGCCACTCAAGAACATTCACAGAGTTGTGCCTAAACCACTCCTGTGTTGTCTTTGCTGTGTGCTTAGGATCATTCTCTGGCTGGGCCACTCAAGAACATTCACAGAGTTGTGCCTAAACCACTCCTGTGTTGTCTTCGCTGTGTGCTTAGGATCATTCTCTTGTTGGAAGGTAAAGCTTCAGCCCATTCTGAGGTCCAGAGCATTCTGGATCAGGTTTTCATTATAAGTATTAAGAGTATTTCTGTACTTTGCTCCATTCAGCTTTTCCTTAAGACCAGTCTCCCTGCCTCTGCAGCTCAAAAACACTCCCACACTATGATGCTGGCACTACTACCATAATTCACTTTAGGGATAGTTTTGGGCAGGTGATGAGCAGTGCCTGGTTTCCTCCAGACATGACTCTTAGACTTGAGGACAAGAGTTCAATATTGGTTTCATCAGACCAGAGAATCTTGTTTCTCACAGTCTCACAGTCCATTAGATACTTTTTTTTTTTTTTTTCAAACTCCAGACAGGCTTTCATTTGTTTTTTACTGAGGTGAGGCTTCTTTTTGGCCACTCTACCATAAAGCCCAGATTGGTGGAGTGCTACAGTGATGGCTTACCTTCTGAAAGCTTCTCTCATCTGCACACAGGATCTTTGGAGCTCAACCCGAATGACCATTGGATTCATTATCAACTCTCTTACCAAGGCCCTTCTCCCCCAATTACTTAGTTTGGAGGGGCAGCCAACTCTAGGTAGAGTCCTGGTTGTTCCAAACCTCTTTCATTTAAGAACTATGGGGGCCATATGGTTTTGTACCCTTCTCCAGATCTGTGCCTCCACAGAATCCTGTCTTTGTGCTCCACAGGCAGTTCTTTCCTCATGGCTTAGTTTTTTCTCTGATATTGTCAGCTCTGAGACCATATATAGACAAGACTGTGTCTTTCCAAGTCATGTCAAATTAACTGAATTTACCACAAGTGAATTCCAATCAAAGAAGATCAAGAGAAATGTGAGGCCCTAGAGCTACATTTCAAGTGTTATTGCAAAGGTTCCTAATGCAGTGACCCAGAGGGGAAGCAAGGATAAGAAGAGGAGTGGTAGTAGCTAAGATGGTGGTAGTAGTACTGAAAGCTCATGGTGGTCCCTAAGGCTGTGCAGTAACGGAAAAGCGCACTTTCTTCGCTCGAAGCACATGCTGGTGTTGGAGTTCTTGCCTGGTGATAGTTGGGCTGCCCTTGATGGTGAATAGTTTAGCTGAGTACAAGCTAAAGTGTAGAGGCAGAGGCTGAAAAAAAGATAGTGTTTCTTTACTGGATTGATGATAGTAGTAGTAGTAGTACATATATACTGGATGGTCATTGTTATGAGTTCTGATGCCAACTTACTGGAACAGATGAGGACTTACGTTATTAGACACAGGCTGTTGTATACTTGGGAGGCAATTAAAGTATTTGATAGACAAAAGCCCAAACTGAGCTGCTTTCTAGGTAACATAGAGGTGCTGATGGAATTAACGCATGCCACAGACAGTACATCTTCAGGCCACCCATTGCTGGTGAATAGTGCTGGTGAATATCCATAGACCAGTTACACTTCAAAAGCAGAGTACGAAAAAAGGAGAGTTCCAGCATCCAATACTTCAACCAGTTGCTTTGTCTTTATTGAATTTCATAGTGTAAATACAAAACCTGGTTATGACTAAGAACTGAGGAAAGTTTGAAACATGTTAACCTGCTACGGCGGTGGGTGAATGTGTACAGTGGATGTATTTACACTATGAAATTCAATAAAGACAAAGCAACTGGTTGAAGTATTGGATGCTGGGACTCTCCTTTTTTCATACTGTGCATAGAAGATTGGTCCAGTCTTGTCCCGCGCATCCACATTTATGGTAAGTTGAGAAAACGCATTTCTTTTTTACAATTCAAAAGCAGCCTTGTCATAATTCAGGTTTTGAAATAAATAACTTATGTTCTTATGATCGGGTAACTTGCGCGCTTCTTTGGTCTCAAGTTCCCGGATTTTCGTCCTTAAGAAACTTACCAAATTACTTATAGATTGAAAGAATTCATATTTCATATTAATCTTTGGTATTCCTGGGTGAGTAAATATATCCTGTAAAACTTGCCAATCACATTATCTTTCTCAGATAAGTTTTGGCTCAAATTAAAATTATGCCATACAACCTTCCCCGTTTGCATATTATCAGCCAGCTTCCTGTCACATGACTAGGGCCGGTTTAAGACAGAATGTGGCCCTGGGCGAAATTGAAAGTTGGGCCCCAAATTCTAAAATAATGCATCAACAGTCAAATTTATTCACTTGACAAAAGGGGAGAAGTCACCAACCTGGCCCACGATTGGTTGCAGGCAGCATCAAAATGGATGATGACATCCGGGGACCTGAGCAGAGGTCAGAGAGCACCGGAGCTGAGAGCCAGTGTCCGAAAGCAGGTAAGGCCCAGTTCACACTTCAGTTATTTGGGCAGTTATTTCCATCAGTTATTGTGAGCCCAAACCAGTAGTGAAGGCTATTTAGAGATAAGGTATAATGGAAAGATTTCCTCCTGTTCTGTGTTCTTGACCCACACCTGGTTTTGGCTCACAATATTTGATGGAAATAACTGAAGTGTTGCTCGTCTTCAATATATGGGCACCAACCGTGTGCTCACCATATCACGGATGTGGACCCATTTACTTGAATGGGTTCGCAATCCAGAAGGAGCAGTTTGGAACGGAGGCACGGTGCGGACAGATCACAGACCTATTCAAGTTGAATGGGTCTGGATCCATCAGCGGCAACGAACGGATGGTGCCAGTACATTGGGGAGTACAAATTACACGAAACATCCAGCACACGTTCATGTGCATGAGCCCTAAGTGTGCTTCCCTTAGCAAGTATGCACAGGAGATTGGCTTAACTCTCTTAAATAATCAGAAAACACCTGAAAATTGTCACTGTTACCAGTGCTCTGTATTTAGAGACAGCAGGTACATGGAGGTTTGTGTTTTCTGCATTCAAAGTAAAAAAGTAAATAACGAATAGAAAGAAATATGGAAAAAAAAATTAATACAAGTAAAAAATAAATAAAAAAAAAGTGGCTTTCTTTATTCACCCAAACACTCAATGGCATTGAGTGTTGGGTGAATAAAGGAATCCACTTGTTTCGCTGCCTTTCTTCCATAATTTTACATAGATAGATAGATAGATTGATGGACAGAGATACAGATAGATATGGGGATAGATAGATATGAAATATCCGGAAAAAAAATAAAACACAAGCGGCACAGCAGGAGTAATGTGAATGACGCTGTGCCAGCGGCTGTGGAAGTGACCCAGCATCCAAGTAAATAGAACAGAAAATTCTACGTAAGTTCTCTTACCGGGACTTTTCTCACACAATATTTTTATAATGCTTGAGAAAAGTCCTGGTAATAGGACTGAAACGTCGCACTGAACAACATTTGGGAGCAGCGTGGAATTTTCTTTTAGAGATAGATAGTTATTAGATAGATATTAGATGGATATATATTAGATACATATTAGATAGATGATAGATAGATGATAGAGAGAGATATGAGAAATAGAGATGATAAAGATATATGGGTAGATAGAGGATGTAGAAATAAAGATATTTGTGAGATAGACAAGCATTAGATACATTATAAATATTACATTATATTTAGACAACTGTATTCCAGGCAGCAAATAGTAAAAAAAAAAAAAAAAAAAGGGTACAGTTGAGGTGGGGGGGGGGGGGGGGGTGGTGTGCAGAGGACAGGTCCTGTATATTCCCTGCAGGCTGCCTCTCCTCCTGTTAGTCCAGGGTCTGGACTGTCCAGCTGCGCCTATCAGGTTATTTCTGCCAACAAGCAGCCCTTGTCATTTATTGCAGCACAGAGAGGATAGGGGCCGGCAGCAAATGTCAGGTCATAAGAGGGTGACATTCTGAACTCACCAGTAAACCACAGGAGGCCATTACATTCACAGTGCAGGGCCGTGGTGACAGAGAGGAAGGGGACGGGGCCAAGGTCTGCCTGACTGCTATGGAGTCGGGAGACCAGGGACCAGCGCTCCTTGCTGTGCCATCTGTGCTCTTCTCAGGCGCGGCCACCAGCTCTCTTCCACATCTGTCTGAGCAGCTCAGCAGGGGCCCCATTTAGGGATGGGGGCCCTGGACAATTGCTCTGTTTGCCCCCCCCCCCCACGCCGTCCCTGCACATGACTAAGAGGAGGGGGTAGGGGAACTAGCTAAGACCCTTTAAAAATTGCATATTGTAAACCACACATGGTTAGATCCCAGAGATACACCTAGTTGTAGGTCTGGTCAACTTTCAGCTGTTATCCCAGCATAGATCCCTCACCAACCTAATTGATATGTGATTCATAATTGTATTCCTTTTGTTTCTGCACAGTTTGCTTATCCATATGTCCTTATTTTTGTCTTATAGATTGAAAGAATTCATATTTCATATTAATCTTTGGTATTCCTGGGTGAGTAAATATATCCTGTAAAACTTGCCAATCACATTATCTTTCTCAGATAAGTTTTGGCTCAAATTAAAATTATGCCATACAACCTTCCCCGTTTGCATATTATCAGCCAGCTTCCTGTCACATGACTAGGGCCGGTTTAAGACAGAATGTGGCCCTGGGCGAAATTGAAAGTTGGGCCCCAAATTCTAAAATAATGCATCAACAGTCAAATTTATTCACTTGACAAAAGGGGAGAAGTCACCAACCTGGCCCACGATTGGTTGCAGGCAGCATCAAAATGGATGATGACATCCGGGGACCTGAGCAGAGGTCAGAGAGCACCGGAGCTGAGAGCCAGTGTCCGAAAGCAGGTAAGGCCCAGTTCACACTTCAGTTATTTGGGCAGTTATTTCCATCAGTTATTGTGAGCCCAAACCAGTAGTGAAGGCTATTTAGAGATAAGGTATAATGGAAAGATTTCCTCCTGTTCTGTGTTCTTGACCCACACCTGGTTTTGGCTCACAATATTTGATGGAAATAACTGAAGTGTTGCTCGTCTTCAATATATGGGCACCAACCGTGTGCTCACCATATCACGGATGTGGACCCATTTACTTGAATGGGTTCGCAATCCAGAAGGAGCAGTTTGGAACGGAGGCACGGTGCGGACAGATCACAGACCTATTCAAGTTGAATGGGTCTGGATCCATCAGCGGCAACGAACGGATGGTGCCAGTACATTGGGGAGTACAAATTACACGAAACATCCAGCACACGTTCATGTGCATGAGCCCTAAGTGTGCTTCCCTTAGCAAGTATGCACAGGAGATTGGCTTAACTCTCTTAAATAATCAGAAAACACCTGAAAATTGTCACTGTTACCAGTGCTCTGTATTTAGAGACAGCAGGTACATGGAGGTTTGTGTTTTCTGCATTCAAAGTAAAAAAGTAAATAACGAATAGAAAGAAATATGGAAAAAAAAATTAATACAAGTAAAAAATAAATAAAAAAAAAGTGGCTTTCTTTATTCACCCAAACACTCAATGGCATTGAGTGTTGGGTGAATAAAGGAATCCACTTGTTTCGCTGCCTTTCTTCCATAATTTTACATAGATAGATAGATAGATTGATGGACAGAGATACAGATAGATATGGGGATAGATAGATATGAAATATCCGGAAAAAAAATAAAACACAAGCGGCACAGCAGGAGTAATGTGAATGACGCTGTGCCAGCGGCTGTGGAAGTGACCCAGCATCCAAGTAAATAGAACAGAAAATTCTACGTAAGTTCTCTTACCGGGACTTTTCTCACACAATATTTTTATAATGCTTGAGAAAAGTCCTGGTAATAGGACTGAAACGTCGCACTGAACAACATTTGGGAGCAGCGTGGAATTTTCTTTTAGAGATAGATAGTTATTAGATAGATATTAGATGGATATATATTAGATACATATTAGATAGATGATAGATAGATGATAGAGAGAGATATGAGAAATAGAGATGATAAAGATATATGGGTAGATAGAGGATGTAGAAATAAAGATATTTGTGAGATAGACAAGCATTAGATACATTATAAATATTACATTATATTTAGACAACTGTATTCCAGGCAGCAAATAGTAAAAAAAAAAAAAAAAAAAGGGTACAGTTGAGGTGGGGGGGGGGGGGGGGGTGGTGTGCAGAGGACAGGTCCTGTATATTCCCTGCAGGCTGCCTCTCCTCCTGTTAGTCCAGGGTCTGGACTGTCCAGCTGCGCCTATCAGGTTATTTCTGCCAACAAGCAGCCCTTGTCATTTATTGCAGCACAGAGAGGATAGGGGCCGGCAGCAAATGTCAGGTCATAAGAGGGTGACATTCTGAACTCACCAGTAAACCACAGGAGGCCATTACATTCACAGTGCAGGGCCGTGGTGACAGAGAGGAAGGGGACGGGGCCAAGGTCTGCCTGACTGCTATGGAGTCGGGAGACCAGGGACCAGCGCTCCTTGCTGTGCCATCTGTGCTCTTCTCAGGCGCGGCCACCAGCTCTCTTCCACATCTGTCTGAGCAGCTCAGCAGGGGCCCCATTTAGGGATGGGGGCCCTGGACAATTGCTCTGTTTGCCCCCCCCCCACGCCGTCCCTGCACATGACTAAGAGGAGGGGGTAGGGGAACTAGCTAAGACCCTTTAAAAATTGCATATTGTAAACCACACATGGTTAGATCCCAGAGATACACCTAGTTGTAGGTCTGGTCAACTTTCAGCTGTTATCCCAGCATAGATCCCTCACCAACCTAATTGATATGTGATTCATAATTGTATTCCTTTTGTTTCTGCACAGTTTGCTTATCCATATGTCCTTATTTTTGTCTTTTTTTTTTTTACTTAACGGGAACCTGTCATCAACTTTGTGCTGCCCATACTAACGGCAGAATAAAGTAGAGACAGGTGAGTTGATTCCAGCGGTCTGTCATTTATAAGTTAAAAGTTAGTGGTTGCCGAGAACCAACATCACAAACATTGCAGACTGGGCCTGGAAAAGAGTCCCGGCCACCTGAGAAGAGTCCTGGTTATTCATGAATTCCTACTCTCCTGCCCACCTGCTGATGGCTGACAGTCTTCTACCTAGTTTTCTCCCTTTCTCTCTAGGAGAGAACTGCCAATCATCAAGATTTCACTCTTCTCAAGGCCTGAGCTGCAATGATTATGATGCTGGTTCTCGGCAACCACTTACTTTTAGCTCATGAGAGACACATCGCTGAGATCAGCATTTCTGTCACTAACTTATCCTGCGCTCAGTGAGGTCAGCATAAAGTTGATGACAGGTTCCCTTTAATATCCCCCTACTTTTTTGCATATTAAATCTTAAATGTAATAAGACGGTTCTCGCTGCTATGAACATACCCAAACCCACTAAGTACTGCTTTACTGTGTTGTCATTAAAGTCCAGTGTTCTAGAAGTTTGCGATTGTATTCTAGAATGGAGTGTGTTCCTGTCAGTGTTGTGTGACTGTAGGCATTCCTAAGGCCGTACTTACAGATGGTGGCTGCATTGTGTGTGGATGTGCAGAAAATTCTGGGGAATCAGCAGTTCCCTAAAATTCCAGGTTTATAATATCGTAGGACATGTATAATAACATTTAAATACAATAGTCTACAAGTTTTGCATGTACACTGAATGCTTAGTCATAGCATAAAACATATAACCCAATTTGGTTTAAATAGCAAGGTATGCTGGGAAACCAATAGATACATAAAAAATCATGTATATACTAGAGACAGATGCATCATTATTTGCATATAATGAGTACTAAAACAAGCCAGTGTTGTAATGCAAAGTGACTGTGAACTGTATCAAAAAGTGCAAGTCAAGTCTGTTTTAAAATTCTTGCCCTTTGGAAGGCAGCTTACAAATGTCATTATTCTAAAGGCTTACTTACCAACCAATAGATACATATAAATAGAAATAGATGCTTCACTGTCCATATAAAACAAGCAGTGTTGTAATGCAGAGTGTGAACAGAGTCAATAAAAGCAAGTCAAATCTGTTTTGAAAGGATATGGACACTGTAACGGACCGTTTCAGCAGACAAGGGGTTAAAATCCGTTTAGGCGATATGCCCCTTTCCGAGAGACAGGCACAGCTACTGCACAACACCAACCTCCCGAACTGGATACAAAATAGCACTCCAAACTGGAACCTCACAAATAGCTGCCAGCAGACGAACAGGAAAAGCATCCAATCAGCTTACACTCCTGGCAATCAGTCTCTAACAGCATACAGGGAATCCCCCCAATAACAAGACAAGGCTCCGTCTTGAGGGTCAGCAGTGGTCTAATGTGCTGGCACACCCAGCCTGGTTTTTATTACAGTTTTGCAAATACAGAACAGATACAACACATCCCCACAATGCATCATGGTTTCCTCCTCTCTGTCCCAGAGACAACCGGAGGCAATCCAATTATCTCTCAGGACAAAGGGAGATCACCAATACACATGTGGAGACAACAGGACAGACATCACCATTTAAACACACAATGGCACACCCCCACAGCAAACACAGACATGTAACATATCCCCAGATAGCTCAAGTCTGAGTACATATCATTAGGTGAATGGCACTCAGAATACACGAATACAATAATATTAGCTATCTGGATGCCCTCACATAACATACAATTTAACCGAACGCATAATAACATAAAATACAATTCTACAGACAGATTTAAGCTGTGCGGCCGGTCTGTCTTCTCCTTTAAAGTTACTATGGGCCATAATCCTGAGGCAAGAGGCTTTTAAACAGCCCTCTCCAAAACCCAGTGGCGAGGTTGGTTTTGCCACAGACACCTTTGTAAAAAAAAAAAATAATAATAATTAAGTAATTTATTTCTTTTGTGGAGAAAATCATTTCTCCAATTGGTTCTATTTATCTATCTTTTTTCATTTTTGTTCTACAGCCTGCTGTGCTTCGTATGCATCTGACGGATATTCTGTAACTCCTCCTGTGTGCACACGGGAGCTCGCACTGTCTCCCTCTCCTTCTCCCTCCCCCCCAAGGATGGCAGAGAAGTGCCGACTGTCAGCTGTAACATAGTCCGCTTCAAACTGCAGACATAACCCCTTCTATTCCGTGGTCCTTAGGGACCGCCGTATGGAAGGGGCTAACCATGTTCTGTGGCAGCGTCACAGAACATGGTTACAATGGCAACCAGACGCCTTCACAGGCATCAGGCTCAGCTATACCATGGCAATCCGGATCATGCTCACTGTGAATGACAATACATGTATTGTAGAGGCACTGGATCTTCAAGAACTAATTGGCTCTGAGTCAAAAAAGTGTAAAAGAAAAAGTGAAAAAAAATCTAATTTCTTCCTATCTCCGCACATATAATTGGTTAAAAGTATAAAAAAAAGCACTAAACATATTTGGTATTGCTGCCTCCATAACAACCTGATCTATAAAAGGATCACATACTTTTATCGCACAATGAACGCCATAAAAAATAAAATAAAAACTGATGGAATTGCAATTTTGCCCACCGCACTTCCCCTACCTAAGACAATCGCTCAAAAAATAAAAAAGATATGGCAATCAAAACACAGCACTCCACACGCGGCCGCACAGCCCACAACATCGAGCTGACAAATTAGGACACGATGTTGACACTCTGCTTCAAATAACTGTTTAACCCCGTCCATGCCGCTATCTGTAAGCTGCTAACCATTTGGCTGCTGCTCTGCTCTGGCAAAAAAAGAAAAACTATGATGGAATTGCAGTTTTGCTCACCGCACTTCCCCTACCTAAGACAATCGCTCAAAAAATTAAAAAGATATGGCTTTCAGAAAATGGAAACACTAAAACATGATTTTTTTCCAAAAATGCTTTTATTGTTTAAAACCAAAATATATATAAAAAACAGACATATTAGGTATCGCCGCATCAGTAACAACCTGCTCAATAAAAATATCACATGCTCTAACCCGTCTAAAAAATAGAATAAAAACGTGGCAAAAAATCAATTTTCTTATCCCCTTACAACACAAAAAGTGTGATACCAAGCGATCAAAAAGTCATATGGATACCAATCAAACCATCATCTCATCCGGCAAAAAATGAGCCCCTACCTAAGACAATAGCTTAAAAAATGAAAAAAGATATAAGCTTTCAGAAAATCTCTAAAACATGATTTTTTAAAAAAAAATGTATTGTGTAAATCCAAAATAATATGTCAAAATTAGACATATTAGGTATCGCTGCGTCGTTACGACCTGCTCTATAAAAATATCACATTATCTACTCTGTCAGGTGAACATTGTAAAAAGCAAAAATAAAAACTGTGCCAGAACTGGCATTTTTGTGTCACCTTGCCTCACAACAGCCGGATTGCTGTTGTGAGGCAAGGTGAGGCATTTTTGTGAGGGATTAACTCTTTTCCGGGGGTCATTCTCACAAATATATCCACAACAGCCAGATTGCAGGTCCAAACATCAGGTTTATTTTTACAACAGCTAAACAAAAATAACAAAACAAACCCATTGCCCCTCTGGGCTCTAACTAAACAGGAATAATCCTACCTCACTTATAGCACCATACCAACATGCGGCTTTTCCATCCTATACTCCAGCACTTCCAGGCTGTAACAAAGTCCAGTATCTTTGGGGGATTGTGGCCCAGAAGTTCACCTGACTCTGGCCTAGTGATCCTCGATTCCCAGACCTCACGGAGTCCCCCAAAGCTCAGGCTAACACCTAGCCCCTCAGCCAGCCCGGCTGAGACCACCATTCCAGAGCCTCCAGCAGGCCTCTGTTGCACCAAGACTCTCTCTCTCCTTGACTGACAGTCTGGGCTGGGCTCTTATCCGTCACTACCTCACAATATATACACACACAATGCACAACTACCTCTACAAAAGATTTATATACTGCAGGAATAACCCTAATATATATATATATATATATATATATATATATATACATACACGTATAAAATAGAGCAGCACTCCAAAATAAGTGAAAAAAATGAAGTGGTTTATTCACCTAATGGTGTAGCGATGTTTCGGCTTTCTCCCAGAGCATTTCTCAAGCACTTGAGAAAGGCTCTGGGATAGAGCTGAAATGTCGCTACACCATTGGGTGAATAAACCACTTCATTTTTTTTACTTATTTTGGAGTGCTGCTCTATTTTATACATTTTTATATTGGGTAAGCTTATTCCCTTTGAGCCTACACCCAGCCTTCCCTCTTTTTTTGTCGGTGCTGCCTCTCCTTTTTATCCCATATATATATCCTATATAATAAAAACACAGGTGTGAGTTCGCTGTGTCCGTGTGTGTGTCACCAGTTATGCACAGGGCATGCGCGGTGGGGCAACCAATCAGGACAAAGCGCTCCACACACGGCCGCACAGCCCACAACATCGAGCCGAAAAATCAGTACACGGCACTGACACTCTGCTTCAAATAACTGTTTAACCACCTCAGCTCCCCTAGCTTAAAGCCCCTTAATGACCAGACCACTTTTTACAATTCTGCACTACACTACTTTCACGGTTTATTGCTCGGTCACACAACTTACCACCCAAATGAATTTTACCTCCTTTTCTTCTCACTGATAGAGATTTCATTTGGTGGTATTTCATTGCCGCTGACAGTTTTACTTTTTTTGTTATTAATCGAAATTTACTGAAAATGTTTGCAAAAAAATGACATTTTTCACTTTCAGTTGTAATTTTTTTTTTAAACTACATTTCTATATAAATTTTTCTCTAAATTTATTGTTCTACATGTCTTTGATAAAAAAAATGCAATAAGTGTATATTTATTGGTTTGCGCAAAAGTTATAGCGTTTACAAACCATGGTGCAAAAATGTGAATTTACGCATTTTGAAGCAGCTCTGACTTTCTGAGATTTTTTTCCTTACAAAGTCTCATATTCCACTAACTTGTGACAAAAAATAAAAACTTCTATGAACTCACTATGCCCATCACGAAATACCTTGGGGTGTCTTCTTTCCAAAATGGGGTCACTTGTTGGGTAGTTATACTGCCCTGGCATTTTAGGAGACCTAATGCTTGAGAAGTAGTTTGAAATCCAAATGTGTTAAAAATGCCCTGTCAAATCCTAAAGGTGCTCTTCTGAATTTGGGCCCCTTTGCCCACCTAGGCTGCAAAAAAGTGTCACACATGTGGTATCGCCGTACTCAGGAGAAGTAGGGCAATGTGTTTTGTGGTGTCTTTTTACATATACCCATGCTGGGTGAGAGAAATATCTCTCTATAATGACAACTTTGTATAAAAAAAATTGGAAAAGTTGTCTTTTAGAGAGATATTTATCTCACCCAGCATGGGTACATGTAAAAAGACAGCCCAAAACACATTGCCCTACTTCTTCTGAGTACGGCGATACCACATGTGTGACACTTTTTTGCAGCCTAGGTGGGCAAAGGGGCCCAAATTCCTTTTAGGAGGGCATTTTTAGACATTTGGATTCCAGACTTCTTCTAATGCTTTAGGGCTCCTAAAATGCCAGGGCAGTATAAATACCCCACATGTGACCCCATTTTGAAAAGAAGACACCCCAAGGTATTCCGTGAGGGGCATGGCGAGTTTATAGAAGTTTTTTTTTTGGCACAAGTAAGCGGAAATTGATTTTTTATTTATTTTTTTCTCACAAAGTCTCCCTTTCCGCTAACTTGTGACAAAAAGTTCAATCTTTCATGAACTCAATATGCCCCTCAGCGAATACCTTGGGATGTCTACTTTCCGAAATGGAGTCACATGTGGGGTATTTATACTGCCCTGGCATTTTAGGGGCCCTAAAGCGTGAGAAGTCTGGAATATAAATGTCTAAAAAATGTTATGCATTTGGATTCCGTGAAGGGTATGGTGAGTTCATGTGAGATTTTATTTTTTGTCACAAGTTAGTGGAATATGAGACTTTGTAAGAAAAAACAAAAAAACAAAAAATCTATTTCCGCTTACTTGTGCCAAAAAAAATGTCTGAATGGAGCCTTACAGGGGGGTGATCAATGACAGGGGGGTGATCAGGGAGTCTATATGGGGTGATCACCACCCGGTCATTGATCACCCCCCTGTAAGGCTCCATTCAGACGTCCATATGTGTTTTGCGGATCCGATCCATGGATCTGTGGATCCGCAAAACACATACGGACCTCTGAATGGAGCCTTACAAGGGGGTGATCAATGACAGGGGGGTGATCAGGGAGTCTATATGGGGTGATCACCCCCCTTTCATTGATCACCCCCCTGTAAGGCTCCATTCAGACGTCCGTATGTGTTTTGCAGATTCGATCCATGGATCCGTGGATCCATAAAACACATACGGACGTCTGAATGGAGCCTTACAGGGGAGTGATCAATGACAGGGGGGTGATCAATGACAGGAGGGTGATCAGGGAGTCTATATGGGGCAATCACCCCCCTGTCATTGATCACCCCCCTGTAAAGCTCCATTCAGACGTCCGTATGTGTTTTGCGGATCCGATCCATGGATCCGTAAAACACATACGGACATCTGAATGGAGCCTTACAGGGGGGTGATCAATGACAGGGGGGTGATCAATGACAGGGGGGGGGTGATCAGGGGGTAATAAGGGGTTAATAAGTGACAGGGGGGTGTAGTGTAGTGGTGTTTGGTGCTACTTTACAGAGCTGCCTGTGTCCTCTGGTGGTCGATCCAAGCAAAAGGGACCACCAGAGGACCAGGTAGCAGGTATATTAGACGCTGTTATCAAAACAGCATCTAATATACCTTTCAGGGGTTAAAAAATCGCATCTACAGCCTGCCAGCGAACGATCGCCGCTGGCAGGCTGTAGATCCACTCTCTTACCTGCAGTTCCTGTGAACGCGCGCGCCTGTGTGCGCGCGTTCACAGGAAATCTTGTGTCTCGCGAGATGACGCGTAGATGCGTGATTGTGCCTGAGTCAGCCGCCTCCGGAACGCGATCCTGCGTTAGGCGGTCCGGAAGCGGTTAACCCCGTCCATGCCGCTATCTGGAAGGTGCTAACCATTGGACTGCGGCCCGACGCTTGAAGGGTTAATGCCCCACACACACTCAACACCCCCGCCCCCCCTTTCAAGATGCAGAGCGCGCAGCACCCACATCTCCCCCCTTTAAAGATGGCAGAGTGCGCAGCGGGGTAGAGTGTTAGCTGTAATGTTCAGCTAACACTGCTTTAAAGGCCGACCTCGGTGCTGACACCGATGTCAGCCGTTTAACCCCTTTCATGCCGTGGTCCTTAAGGACCTCTGAATGGAGGGGCTAACCATCGGGCCGCTGCTCTCCTGTGGCAGCGGTCGATGCTTGAAGGGTAAACTGGTATCGTCATGTCCGTAACGACCCGATCTATAAAAATCGCATGTGATCCAACCCATCTGTTTAGTACCATAACATAAAATAAAAAATGTGGCAAAAAAAATTAATTTGCTATCACCTTACTTCACAAAAAGTGTAATACCAAGCAATCAATGTGCCCCATAATGGTACCAATCAAACTGTCAGTGAAAAATGAGACCCTACCTAAGACAATCGCTAAAAAAATATAAAAACAGGGCTTTCAGAAAATGGAAACACAAATACATGATTAAAAAAATATATGCTTTTATTGTGTAAAATGAAATTTAAAAAATGCACATATTAGGCATTGCTGTGTTCGTAACAACCTGCTATATAAAAATAGTATGTGATCCAACCCCTCTGGTGAACTCCGTAAAAAACATAAAATAAAAAATGTGCCAAAAAGCTATTTTTTGATCATCTTACATCACAAAAAGTGTAATACCAAGCGATCAAAAATTCATATGTGCCCCAAAATGGTACCAATCAAACCATCATCTCTTCCAACAAAAAAATGAGACCCTACCTAGGACAATCACCCCAAAAAATATATATATATGGCTTTCAGAAAATGGAAACACAAAAAACTGATTTAAAAAAAAATGTATTGTGTAAATCCAAAATGAAATAAAAAAATAGACTTATTAGATATCGCTGCATCGTTACGACTTCCTCTATAAAAAATAAAATTATCTGAGGCTGGTGACTCGGATGAACTTATCCTCCGCAGCAGAGGTGACTCTTGGTCTTCCTTTCCTGGGGCGGTCCGCATGTGAGCCAGTTTCTTTGTAGCGCTTGATGGTTTTTGTGACTGCACTTGGGGACACTTTCAAAGTTTTTCCAATTTTTCGGACTGACTGCCCCTGGAAAGGAAGACCAAGAGTCACCTCTGCTGCAGAGGAAAAGTTCATCCGAGTCACCAGCCTCAGAAATTGCAGGTTAACAGCAGCTCAGATTAGAGACCAGGTCAATGCCACACAGAGTTCTAGCACAGACACATCTCTAGAACAACTGTTAAGAGGAGACTGTGTGAATCAGGCCTTCATGGTAGAATATCTGCTAGGAAACCACTGCTAAGGACAGGCAACAAACAGAAGAGACTTGTTCGGGCTAAAGAACACAAGGAATGGACCAGTGGAAATCTGTGCTTTGGTCTGATGAGTCCAAATTTGAGATCTTTGGTTCCAACCACCATGTCTTTGTGCGACGCAGAAAAGGTGGATGGACTCTACATGCCTGGTTCCCACCGTCAAGCATGGAGGAGGAGGTGTGATGGTGTGGGGGTGCTTTGCTGGTGACACTGTTGGGGATTTATTCAAAATTGAGGGCATACTGAACCAGCATGGCTACCACAGCATCTTGCAGCGGCATGCTATTCCATCCGGTTTGCGTTTAGTTGGATTTATTTTTCAACAGGACAATGACCCCAAACACACCTCCAGGCTGTGTAAGGGCTATTTGACCATGAAGGAGAGGGATGGGGTGCTACGCCAGATGACCTGGCCTCCACAGTCACCGGACATGAACCCAATCGAGATGGTTTGGGGTGAGCTGGACCGCAGAGTGAAGGCAAAAGGGCCAACAAGTGCTAAGCATCTCTGGGAACTCCTTCAAGACTGTTGGAAGACCATTTCAGGTGACTACCTCTTGAAGCTCATCAAGAGAATTCCAAGAGTGTGCAAAGCAGTAATCAAAGCAAAAGGTGGCTACTTTGAAGAACCTAGAATATGACATATTTTAAGTTGTTTCACACTTTTTTGTTATGCATATAATTCCACATGTGTTAATTTATAGTTTTGATGCCTTCAGTGTGAATCTACAATTTTCATAGTCATGAAAATAAAGAAAACTCTTTGAATGAGAAGGTGTGTCCAAACTTTTGGTCTGTACTGTAAATATACATATATATACACACATACACACCCAATGCACAACTACCTCTAGCAAAAGATTTCTATACTGTCGGAATAACCCTAATAATAACATGCCCTCCACACCGCTCACACCAGCGCACCGACCAATCAGGACACGGCACTCCACATGCCGCCTGCATCGGCCACACCTATGCGCCGGCAAGCAGGTCAGAGCGCCACCATTTCTGCTCGTCGATCTCAGCCTCCATTTCTGTTCGTCAATCCCAGACGCCATTTCTGTTCGTCAGTCACAGCACTATCAGCCATATAGAGAGTCACCCTGTCAGCAGTCTGACCTATCAGTCGCTACCAGCAGTTGTACAGCCACAGCCACCAGTCACAGTGCCAGCAGTGTCAGCCACCAGTCAGTGCCAGCCATCTCAACCATCAGTCAGTGCCACCAGCCACCGTCACCAGTCTCAGCCACCAGTCAGTGCCATCAGTCTCAGCCACATGCCACAGCCAGCAATCTCAGCCGCAGCCACCAGTCTCGGCCACCAGCCACAGCCACCAGTCAGTACCAGCAGTCTCAGCTGCAGCCAGCACTCAGTGCCAGCAGTCTCAGCCACAGCAAGAACTCAATGCCAGCAGTCTCAGCCACAAGCCGCACCAGCAGTCTCAGCCACAGCAAGAACTCAATGCCAGCAGTCTCAGCCACAAGCCGCACCAGCAGTCTTAGCCACAGCCACCAGTCTTGGCCACCAGCTGCAGCCACCAGTCTCAGCCACCAGTCAGTGCCCACAGTCTCCGCTACAGCCAGCACTTAGTGCCAGCAGTCTGATCCACAGCCAGCACTCAGTGCCAGCAGTCTCAGCCACAGCCACCAGTCAGTGCAAGCAGTCTCAGCCACCAGCCACAGCCAGCAGTCTCAGCCACAGCCAGCAGCTTTGGCCACCAGCCACAGCCACCAGTCAGTGCCAGGAGTCTCCGCCACAGCCACAAGTCAGTGCCAGCAGTTTTAGCCACAGCCACCAGTCTCGGCCACCAGCCACAGCCACCAGTCTCAGCCACCAGTCAGTGTGGTCAAGTTCCCTTGCCATTTAATATAGACTGTTCCTACTAATGTTTATGCACTACTGTTCTAGTGCCCGTTATTGTAACAGGCTTAATGTCTCGTGTGTGTATATATATATATATATATATATAGGCATTTCTATCATAGTGCCGGCCATGTGCAGTGTCCGTGTTTTGTGGATACGCAACAGTTCCGTACGTGTGAATGGACCCTTATAGTCCGTGGTAGCGGAATCCATAATGGAATTCTTAGATAATCTGAACCTTGTACACTGAACTTGAAACACAAATTCAATCAATACTAGTCGCAATGTTTTAGCTTATAGCTTTAAAAGAGACTGTGTGGATGAGCTGAAAACAGGACGACCAGAGGGGTGAATAAAGTGTTTGAGAGTGCGGACATTTCTTTATATATATGTATATACACTGCCTGTCCAAAAAAAAGTAGCCACCAAAAATAAAAAATAAAAAAGATTCTCAATGGGGTTAAGGTCTGGACACTGTAGTGGCCAATCCATGTGTGCAAATCATGTCTCATGCTCCCTGAACCATTGTTTCACAATTTGAGCCCGATGAATCCTGGCATTGTCATCTTGGAATATGCCCATGCCATCAGGAAAGAACAAATCCATTGATGGAATAACCTGGTCATTCAGTATGTTCAGGTAGCCAGCTGAACTCATTCTTGGAGCACATACTGTTGCTGAACCTAGACCTGACCAACTGCAGAAACCCCAGATCATAGCACTGCCCCCACAGGCTTGTACAGTAGGCACTAGGCATGATGGGTGCATTACTTCATCTGCCTCTCTTCTTACCCTAATGCGCCCATCACTCTGGAACAGGGTAAATCTGGACTGATCAGACCACATGACCTTCTTCCATTGCTCCAGAGTCCAATCTTTATGCTCCCTAGCAAATTGAAGCCTTTTTTTTCTGATTTGCCTCACTGATTAGTGGTTTTCTTACGGCTACACAGCGGTTCAGTCCAAAGCCCTTGAGTTCCCTTCACATTGTGCGTGTGGAAATGCTCTTACTTTCACTATTAAACATAGCCCTGAGTTCAACTGTTGTTTTTCTTCGATTTTATTTCACCAAACGTTTAAGTGATCGCCGATCACAATCATTCAGGATTTTTTTTCCATCACATTTCTTCCACAAATACGATGGGTTCCTACTATCCTTCCAGTTTTTAATAATGCGTTGGACAGTTCTTAACCCAATTTTAGTAGTTTCTGCAATCTCCATGTTTTCTCTGCTTGATGCATGCCAATGATTTGACCCTTCTCAAACAGACTAACATCTTTCCCACTACCACGAGATGTGTCTTTCGACATGGTTGTTTAAGAAATGAGAAGCAACTCATTGCACCAGTTGGGGTTAAATAACTTGTTGCCAGCTGAAAGATAATCGCTAGTGATGAGCGAGCATGCTCGGCCGAATACCTGTTCGGCTCGAGCATCGCTATGCTCGGCAGATCCGAGTGCTCACCCGAATAATTCGGGTTCTCAAATACAATTGAATACAATGGAAGTCAATGGGAGACTGTCATGGTCTTACCTTCTTGCTGTTCTCCTTCGTTTGACATGTGCTGGCGGCCATCTTGGTTTCTGGGTTTCTTGTAGCCTCCCACCCTGCGGCTTCTCCTTCCCACTGGGAGGAGCTGGATGCCAGTGTTCACATGCTTCTAAGACTGTACGTCTGGTTCCCCGGGTCAGAGGACAAGACGGTGTCTGGTTCATAAAAAAAGGTTAGAAATTGATGGAAATCCCATCAAAATGGTTTGGCAGCAGCATTAAGAGGATAGCTGGATGCGTCTTAGACTAAACAACCACGCAAAGTCTATATGTCAAAGGCCAGGTATGTACAAGCCATCCATCTATCCATGCATACATTACAATGGCATTCTTGTGCACTATGAGATATTCCAAACCAGCTCTCATCTGACTGAGAACCAGTAAACCTCAAAGTTATTTGGCATCTGTTGGATGGCTTGGGTGGACCTGCACACCTAGATCAATATCATTAGGGCGACAAAAAGTTTTCCGATTGTCCTAATATAATATTCAATAACCTTTTTGCCTTGAGGATTAAAAATGCTAGATATGTATTCTGCTATCCTAGTTTTTAATTTATGTGAGGTGCAACCAATATCCAGAGCATTATGGAACTTGCATTCCATATGCAATAAACTTTCCTACATCCACGCCCTCTTAATTTCCCAGAAACTTACATTCCTTGTCCTTACAGAAACATTGCTAACACCCACTGACACAGCCTCCTCTGCAGTACTATTCTATAGAAAACACACTCCCGTCTGGACAGACATAGTGGTGTTCTTACGTTCTTCAACCACTCTCTCCTCAACTGCTCCTTCAGTCCATAAATGAGAACACCCTCGACGAAACCTCAAACATCTCTCCATTCACACACTCCGATTCTCTCTAACAGCTGTCCACCATATCTTCCCTTCACGATGCTAACACAGCTGCTGCTTTCTACAACACCACAATTACTTCAACCCTTAACTCAGTCGCCCCTCTCGCATACACTAGAACCCAGTAAATCAATCGACAACCCTGACACACTCACCAGACAAAAAAACTTAGACAAGCTTCCAGAGTTACAGAACAATGCTGGAAGAAAAATTACTCTAAACAAGACTTCACTCTATGCAAGCAAGCTCTTCTTAAATTCAAGATTTCAGTCAGCTCTTCTAAACAGGACTACTTCACCACTCTCATATCATCTCTTTCCCACAACCCCAAACAATGGTTTTCTCTACTTTACTTAATATTCTATTACTGTCTTTCCCACACCCCTCATCTCAGCCAAAGACTTTGCCTCATACTTCAAAGAAAATTTTTACAAAATCCGTGAAAGCCTCAAACAACAACCCCCACTAGCCCCTACGCAGCTGCTCATTGCTATTCCTATCTAACCTAGTTTACCACTGTCACAGAGGAAAAGCTCTCCACCTTAATCTCCAAGTCATACCTCACCACCTGTGCTCTTAACCCAAACCCATCCCACCTGATCCCTAACCTTGCCACTATAGTTATCTCTGCCCTAAACCACATCTTTAACCTATCACTAACCACTGGCATGTTTCCTTCCTTTTTTAAACATGCAACCATCATGCCCATACTCAAGGAACCCTCCCTGGACCCATTTTCTTTATCCAGCTATCTCATCTTTATCTTTATCCATCAGTCTCACTACTCCCATTTGCATTAAAACTCCTAGAACATATCCATCTCGAACTTCCTCATCCTACCCATTCTTTGATCAGCAGCAACCCAATCACTTCAGACCCAATCACTCCACTGAAACTGCCCTAACCAAAGTTGTCAATGATCTTCTTGCTTCCAAAGCTAAACGTCATTATTCAGTGATCCTCCTCCTTGACCTGTACTCTGCCTTTCATGCTGTCGACCACTCTCTACTGTTCAATTCCTCTCTTCCTTTAGCATCAAAGACCTAGCCCACTCTTGGATCTCCTCGTACCTTCAACAGAATCAGCAGCAGTTCCTGGTTATACACCACTTCCTTATCACCCCCCTTTCCCTCTCTGTTAGTGTCCCTCAAGGCTCTGTCCTGTGTCCTTTACTTTTCTCTATTTATACATTTGGTCTGGAACAGCTCATAGAGTCCCATGGCTTCCAAAACCACCCCTATGCTGATGACACTCAAATCTACCTCTCTGGCCCAGATGTCACTTCCCTGCTAACCAGAATCCCAGTGTGTCTGTCGGCTATAGCTTTATTCTTCTCCTTCTGCTTCCTAAAACTCAACATGGAGAAAACTGAATTAATCGTCTTTCCCCGTGTCACTCAGCCCCCCTACCTAACCTATCCATTACAGTTAATAGCATGAAAGTTTCTCCAGTTTTGCAAGTCTGCTGCCTGGGGATAACATTTGATTCACCTTCACCAAACCTTAGTAGTAAAGGAATGGGTTGGCACTCCACTTGAGTATTTATGATGTGGTGCTCTGTGAATGGGGTGAAACTCCCTTTTATTCAGATTCTGTCAAATCACGGCACTCAAAAAAAGATTTTTGAAATAAAGATAATTTATTCCGACCTTAGGGTGCACATATATCTCAATTGCGTTTTGGTCCTTCCCGAACCTTGTTCATAGCCAATGTAATTAGAGAAGACGAGAATGCAGGATAGCGTCCTCAGTTTGATATCTTTACTATTATCATTAACTGTACTTTTTACCTGTTTTTGTGTAGTAATATATAGACATCACTTACATTTTTGTTTAAAGCTGCTACATGACAACCAATGTAGTGGTTTGTGGTTCTGATTGGTAAATAAGGCAAGAGATAATAAATATCCCAAAGTAATTCCCCATTTTGATACAAAATGACAACCTTGTTGCATAATTTGTTAGGGTCCTCATGCAGAATAAGTAAATATTTGTTATTGTACTGTTTGTGTACTCCAAAGAATAAGCTGTAGTAAAAGGAGGGTAAGAATAATATCAATCTCACTATGTTTTTATTGCTATAAAAGCTGCAATCTGTTTTTAGATTTGATAATATTTCTTGCTCTAGTCAACATCCCTGATTTGTAATTACGGTCCTTGAGATGAGAATTTATGGTAAAACATTTGTACTGTATCCAAAAAGGTAATTGTTACTCTGTCATAGTAATAGGTAAATACAAGATTACTGTACATGAGTTCCCATTTAAGTACACTCCTGATCAAAAATTTAAGACCACTTGAAAAATGGGAAAAAATCATATTTTACATTGTTGGATCTTAATAAGGTTCCAAGTAGAGATTCAACATGCAACAAGAAGAAATGAGAGTGAGACAAAACATTTTTTGAGCATTCAATTAATTAAAAAAAACAATTAAACTGAAACAGGCTGTTTTTCAGCTGACCCAAATTTTAGGACCACATGCCTTTAAAAGGCCAAATCTGTGCAAAGATGTGGATTCATTGTCATTTTCTGTCAGGTAGTCAGTCACACGTTGTGATGGCAAAGGCAAAAAAACTCTCCCTTTTTGAACGTGGTTGGGTTGTAGAACTGCATAAGCAGGGTCTCTCACAGCGCCCCATCGCTGCTGAAGTGGGACGCAGTAAGACATTTGGAATTTCTTAAATGCTCCTGAGGGTTATGGAACAAAAAAGTTAAGTGGAAGACCCAAAAAAATGTCATCAGCACTGAGCCGGAGGATCCAATTGGCTGTCCGTCAAGACACTGGACGATCCTCGACCCAAATTAAGGCCCTTACTGGTGCTGACTGCAGCCCCATAATCATCAGATGGCATCTAAGGGCTTCAAAAACAAAAAACATCTTCAAAGACCTCGTCTCCTTGAACGCCACAGAACTGCTCGTTTGGACTTTGCAAGAGAGCACCAAACATGGGACATTCAAAGGTGGAAGAAAGTTTTATTCTCTGATAAGAAAAAATTTAACCTTGATGGTCCTGATGGTTTCCAACGTTACTGGCACGACAAGCAGATCCCACCTAAGATGTTTTCTACGCGCCACAGTGAAGGGGGCGCCATAATGGTCTGGGGTGCTTTTTCTTCTGTGGAACAATAGAGCTTCAGGAAGTGCGCGTCAAACGACCGCTGGCTATGTCCAGATGTTGCAGAGAGCATTCCTCATGACTGAGGGCCCTCGTCTGTGTGGTAACGACTGGGTTTTTCAACAGGACAACGCTACAGTACACAATGCCCGCAGGACAAGGGACTTCTTCCAGGAGAATAACATCACTCTTTTGGCCCATCCTGCGTGTTCCCCTGATCTAAATCCAATTGAGAACCTTTGGGGATGGATGGCAAGGGAAGTTTACAAAAATGGACAACAGTTCCAGACAGTACATGGCCTTCGTGCGGCCGTCTTTACCACTTGGAGAAATGTTCCCACTCACCTCATGGAAACACTTGCATCAAGCATGCCGAAACTAATTTTTGAAGCGATAAACATTAACGGCGGAGCTACTCATTACTGAGTTCATGTTTGGAAGTCGGATTTCTGTTTTGGGGGGATTTCGTTTTTTTTTTGGAGGTGTGGTCCTAAACTTTTGATCAGCTGAAAAACAGCCTGTTTCAGTTTATTCGTTGTTTTCATTAAATTGAATGCTCAAAAAATGTTTTGTCTCACTCCCATTTCTTATTGTTGCATGTTGAAGCTCTACTTGAAACCTTGTTAAGATCCAGCCATGCTAAATATGATTTTTTGCCATTTTTCAAGTGGTCTTAAACTTTTGATCAGGACTATATAACACAAAGACTGGTATGGGTGCTGCGGGACTCCCCCAAATAATGAGGACGTTGTCCAGGTAGTGTAGAGAAAATGGAGGGCCACAGCAGCGTCTCACCAATAATCTTCTTTATTTAGAATCACACCTCACAACAAGGCATAAAAAATCTTTGCGGCAACGTTTCGGCTAGAGATAGCCTTTGTCAAGCATGTTAACAATTAAAATCACAGCCTAAAATTAGCACATGATAAGACCGCCCACACCGCTGAGCAACCAATGGAGATTAGTATATGTGTAACACACCTGTATGATGAATCAATGAGTACTGACATAATGAGACAAGTCGGCCAGCTGCAACAAATAGCAATCGTACCTGTGTGGGGCCACCATGCATAGACTTCCTCCGTCCATCCAGCGTCCCATAATCGGCAATGCGCATGTCCGCATACGTCATCGCATACGTCACCACAAGGCGACATGCGTATGACGTGCCCAACTGAATCCCGATGCATAGTCCGCGCCGGACTACTTGCGTCATCAGGCGGCGGCTGGCAGACGTCACAAGGCCACTCCCACCTGGCGCTCCAGGCTGACGTGTGCATGAGGATTCAATGGAATTATCAATTATCAAATTATTACCGCAAGGAAAGACCAAGGGAACCGTGAAAAGATATGAGCGCCACACAGGTACAGGTGCAGCAGGCATAATACAAAGAAAGTAAAAAATCATTATGTGTTAACAACAGATAACACTCTCATTAGGCTCAAATTCTCATTGATAAATCATACACCATATCAAAATATTCGGACAGAAAACCCCAATATTCATCGTAGTGCTATAAAGCGGTGTGAATAAGGCATATAATTTAAAAACATAGCAAAATACTATTACAGAAGAGAAATATATGAAAACAGCCACTTTCAGAATTTGATTAAATCCAGATTTAGCTGATACCAGCAACATTAAACTCTAGATTTAAACCAAATGGCTGTAAATATTTCAATGAGTAGATCCATTTGAGCTCCTTCTTCCTTAATATTGCGTCCTTGTCACCCCCTCTCTGTAACGGGCCCACGCTGTCAATGACTCTAAAGCGAAGCTGGTTAACAGAATGCCCTGCCTCCACGAAATGTTTCGCAACGGGCTTATCCATGTTCATCTTGCGTATGGTACTCTTATGTTTGTTAATACGTTCTCTGACTTCCATGGTGGTCTCTCCCACATAAATAAGGCTGCAAGGACATTGGATGGCATAAATCACATCCCGTGACCTGCAGGTGTAATAATCATTGATTTTATATTTTTTCCCACTGTAAGGGTGGGAGAAATGATCACCTTTGAGAACGTTACCACAATTACAACAAGATAAACATGGATAAGTCCCGTTTTTGCGTGGTGCAAGTAGTTTTTGTGTCAATGACTGGCCGCCTATGTCGGATTTGACCAGTCTGTCACGGAGGCTAGGGTTCCGCCTGTACGCCATCATCGGTGGGGACATGAATTCTTCTATGTCTGGCAGACCCCTTTGGAGTATATGCCATTCCTTTCTAAGGATATGGGCGATATCGCCACTGTCCCGACCGAAGATGGACACAAACAGGACCCTAGCCTTAGAGCTCGCTTTTGTTGATTTCCGTAGTGCAGTACATCTGTCAACCAACTTCACCCTCTGTTTAGTTCTAACAAGTAGGGGTTTCGGGTAGCCTCGTTCCAAGAAGCGTGTGCACATAGTATCAATCCTCTGTGCACATATTTCTTCGTCGGAGACTATTCTCTTTACCCTTAACAGCTGACTCCATGGGAGGGAGTCAAGCATTCTATGTGGGTGATAGCTATCATGCATGAGTAAAGTATTGCGGTCAGTGGGCTTCCGATAGAGGTCCGTAGCCAAAAGACCCTCCATCACGTAGACACGCACATCAAGAAACTGCAACTCACTGGAAGAAACAGTAACAGTGAATTGCAGACCCGGGACACCCGCATTCAAATGCAGATGAAACGCTTCAAGTTCATCCATGGTGCCTGTCCAGATCATAAAGATGTCGTCGATGTAGCGCCACCATGTCGTTATGGACACTGCGATGTACGTTGGCGAGATAGACAGACAATTGTGTGATCTTGAGGTATACAAACAACTACCCGGGGATCCCAAATGGGATATCATGCGTGACATCGGGGTGATATTGGAGGAGGCACTACAAAGTTCAATTATAGATGATGGTTTGTACCAATACCTTATGGTGCCCCACCCTATCACCCCGATGTTATACATACTCCCCAAGATCCACAAGAGATTGATTGATCCACCGGGTCGACCGATTGTTTCTGGTAGGGGCTCGGTCTTCAATCCATTGTCTGTCTTTCTGGACAAGTTATTGCAGGTCCGGGCGACCTCCGCCCCATCCTATATCAAGGATACTGGGCATTTTCTATCTAAATTACAGGATTTACAACTGCCCGCCCAATTTCTTTTGGTTAGTTTCGATGTAGTATCTTTGTACACATCGATTGACCATACATATGGGCTGGGTGTCGTCGATGTGGCCCTGGCCGACATGGGGCTCTCCCCGGGGGTGTGCCGATTTGTCCTCCGCCTCTTGGAGGTGGTCCTGAAGAGGAGTTACTTCCTCTTCGGGGACACTTTCTATCAGCAGCAGCGGGGTGTGGCCATGGGGTCTAACATGGCCCCCACCTACGCTAACATCTTTATGGCTGAGGTGGAGGACAAACTCGTGTATCACTCCCCTTTTTCTGGGAGAGTCCTATGTTGGTGGCGCTACATCGATGACATCTTTATGATCTGGACAGGCACCATGGATGAACTTGAAGCGTTTCATCTGCATTTGAATGCGGGTGTCCCGGGTCTGCAATTCACTGTTACTGTTTCTTCCAGTGAGTTGCAGTTTCTTGATGTGCGTGTCTACGTGATGGAGGGTCTTTTGGCTACGGACCTCTATCGGAAGCCCACTGACCGCAATACTTTACTCATGCATGATAGCTATCACCCACATAGAATGCTTGACTCCCTCCCATGGAGTCAGCTCTTAAGGGTAAAGAGAATAGTCTCCGACGAAGAAATATGTGCACAGAGGATTGATACTATGTGCACACGCTTCTTGGAACGAGGCTACCCGAAACCCCTACTTGTTAGAACTAAACAGAGGGTGAAGTTGGTTGACAGATGTACTGCACTACGGAAATCAACAAAAGCGAGCTCTGAGGCTAGGGTTCCGTTTGTGTCCATCTTTGGTCGGGACAGTGGCGATATCGCCCATATCCTTAGAAAGGAATGGAATAAACTCCAAAGGGGTCTGCCAGACATAGAAGAATTCAAGTCCCCACCGATGATGGCGTACAGGCAGAACCCTAGCCTCCGTGACAGACTGGTCAAATCCGACATAGGCGGCCAGTCATTGACACAAAAACTACTTGCACCACGCAAAAACGGGACTTATCGGAGAACGTATTAACAAACATAAGAGTACCATACGCAAGATGAACATGGATAAGCCCGTTGCGAAACATTTCGTGGAGGCAGGGCATTCTGTTAACCAGCTTCGCTTTAGAGTCATTGACAGCGTGGGCCCGTTACGGAGAGGGGGTGACAAGGACGCAATATTAAGGAAGAAGGAGCTCAAATGGATCTACACATTGAAATCTTTACAGCCATTTGGTTTAAATCTAGAGTTTAATGTGGCTGGTATCAGCTAAATCTGGATTTAATCAAATTCTGAAAGTGGCTGTTTTCATATATTTCTCTTCTGTAATAGTATTTTTCTATGTTTTTAAATTATATGCCTTATTCACACCGCTTTATAGCACTACGATGAATATTGGGGTTTTCTGTCCGAATATTTTGATATGGTGTATGATTTATCAATGAGAATTTGAGCCTAATGAGAGTGTTATCTGTTGTTAACACATAATGATTTTTTACTTTCTTTGTATTATGCCTGCTGCACCTGTACCTGTGTGGCGCTCATATCTTTTCACGGTTCCCTTGGTCTTTCCTTGCGCTAATAATTTGTGCAATGCGCCTATAACATCTAATTATGGCTCTAATCAGTAAGCGCTCTACACACTGTTTAAGTTTGATAGTAGTGCGAGCGCCCTCTATTGATAATTCCATTGAATCCTCATGCACACGTCAGCCTGGAGCGCCAGGTGGGAGTGGCCTTGTGACGTCTGCCAGCCGCCGCCTGATGACGCAAGTAGTCCGGCGCGGACTATGCATCGGGATTCAGTTGGGCACGTCATACGCATGTCGCCTTGTGGTGACGTATGCGATGACGTATGCGGACATGCGCATTGCCGCTTATGGGACGCTGGATGGACGGAGGAAGTCTATGCATGGTGGCCCCACACAGGTACGATTGCTATTTGTTGCAGCTGGCCGACTTGTCTCATTATGTCAGTACTCATTGATTCATCATACAGGTGTGTTACACATATACTAATCTCCATTGGTTGCTCAGCGGTGTGGGCGGTCTTATCATGTGCTATTTATAGGCTGTGATTTTAATTGTTAACATGCTTGACAAAGGCTATCTCTAGCCGAAACGTTGCCGCAAAGATTTTTTATGCCTTGTTGTGAGGTGTGATTCTAAATAAAGAAGATTATTGGTGAGACGCTGCTGTGGCCCTCCATTTTCCCTACATGCCCTTGGACCGCGTTGGATCTGCGATCCCCTGCCCAGCTGTTGCGTGTTCACCATTCTGGCTCTTTACAAGCCGTTTGTGCTGCTGCTCCTGAACAAACCTACCCTCTTCGTTGTCCAGGTAGTGTCCATACCTAACAATGTCTGACAAAAAGAGATGGAATTCAGATTAAATGTATGTTTCTTCAAACAAAGTCCAATACAGATCTTCAAAATAAAAATGAAAATTAGTTATTAAACAAAAAATTGTTCCTAGGTAATAAAAAAATGAGTCGTATGTACTCTTTCAAGTCTGATGTATAGTCACTATATTTGTTCAGGTTATGTGACAAGGTGCACAGAGATATTGTATTTTCCAGATTGTGTGAAAAGACAAGGATAGCAAGCTGATGGAGTATTAAAGGATAGAGTGCTTGAAAATCACAAGTAAGATAAAATGATTTTTTATCCCTAAATTATCCATGGCACATAGAACAGCTATTTACTATGTTTTATGAACAACAGATTTCCTACTCATCAAAGGAGAAAAAGGGTGAGTATGACTTTTTTTTTTTTAACAATTATAGCTGCTGACTGCTGAATTCTTATTTAACCCCTTTTATTTAACCAACCCTCTGTGCCTTTCAAAATGCCAGCCACAGATGCCCAATACAGTTCTGTCATGGACACACTCATACAGTACACACGCTCACCACATACATGAATGCACTCATACATGAGCTCACAACATACATGGATACATTCACATACACACTCACTACATACATGGACGCACTGATCTACACACTCACTACACACATGTAAATTCTCATACACACAGTCATTATATACATGGACACGCTCATGCATGCATACATAAACTTACCACATGTATGGAGATATTCCCAAAAAATGCATTAGCCAATACAAGCTTGGTCACATGTCCCTTATCAGCCAATAGAAGCTCGAAGGTCCTTCAGCCTCCACATACACAGTTTGACTTCATGTTTCCATAACAACCCAGCCATTTATCTTCACTACTGTAGATGAGCTTTAAAGGAAATCTGTCACCAGGATAATTGCTATTGAAGTAAAGCCATGGCCTAATAGCACTTAGTACCTTATTTCAAGATGTGCCTTTGTTCCAGCAATAGATGTTTTTATCCTCTGAAAATCCAGTTTATTTGGTGTGCAAATGAACCAGTAAGGTGCCCAGAGGGGCGTTACTCTCGTAGGAAGGAGTCTAGGCATGCCCCCTGCCACAATGTATCCCCCCTGAAAAGACTAACTTAAAACCCCACCCCCAGGTCCTACTAGGCTATACCCCTGATCTGGTTAGGTCACGCCCCCTCCCACTCATCCAGCTGACGGGGATTGAAAAAATGAAGGTAAAAATCTACTTCTGTCAGCTGCAGGGGTGGGAAGAAGGGTGATTTTCTCCTTGCAGCTCACACTCAGACAGCACAGTGCTGCTGTATTAGAGTGAGCTGTTCAAAAGTGCATGCCCACGATCCGGTAAGGCCATGCCCCCTCCCACTCCTCAGCCAACAAGGATTGAAAAAATTAAGTTAAAAAGCAACTTCTTGGTCCTGCTAAGCCACGTCCATGATTCGGTTAGGCCACGCCCCCTCCCACTCCTCAGGTGACAGGAATTGAAAAACTGAAGTTAAAAATCAACTTCTGTCAGCTGCAGGGGTGGGAGGGAGGGTGACTTTCTCCCTGCAGCTTACACTCAGACAGCACAGTGCTCCTGTCTTAGAGTGAGCTGTTCAAAAGGACACGCCCCTGATCCAGTTAAGCCATGCCCCTTCCCACTCCTCAGCCGAGAGGGATTGAAAAAATGAAGTTAAAAATCTACTTCTAGGTCCAGCTAAGCCACACCCCGATCTGACTGGGCCATGCTCCCTCCCACTCTGGCCAACAGGGATTGAAAAAAATTTGTTAAAATTCAACTTCTGTCAGCTGCAGGGGTGGGAGGGACAGTGACATTCTCCCTGCAGCTCACACTCAGACAGCACAGTGCTGCGGTCTGAGAGTGAGCTTATCAAAAGGACATCCTTGTGTCCGTCCAGGCCCTGCGCCAGACAGAGGACAAGGAGTCTGCAAGCCCGACTCTCCGGCCTAAAACTGGACCTCTGGCCACCCAGAGGGCAGGCTGCTGTGGAGGTCACAGTTAAGGGGATGGTCCGCTATGGAGGTCAGTGTTAGGGGCAGATTGCTGTAAAAGCGACTGTTAAGGGGGTGCGCCTCTGTGGAGGTCACTGTCAAGGAGGTGGTGTGCTGTGAAACTCACTGTTAAAGGGGAAGGCTGCTGTAAAGGTCAAAGTTAAGGGGGTAGGCTGCTGTGGAGGTCCAATTTTAAGGGACAGGGCACTGTGGAGAGGTCAGTGTTAAGGGGTGGGGGTGCTATGGAGGTTAATTTTAAAGGGGTGGGGTGCTGTAGATGTCACTGTTATAGTGGATAGTGTTGATATCTTTTAACGACACACACAAACATTAAAATAAATAGATTAAATATACCAGAGCGAAGCCGGGTCCTTCAGCTAATATATATATATATATATATATATATATATACAGTACAGACCAAAAGTTTGGACACACCTTCTCATTCAAAGAGTTTTCTTTATTTTCATGACTATGAAAATTGTAGATTCACACTGAAGGCATCAAAACTATGAATTAACACATGTGGAATTATATACATAACAAAGAAGTTCTTCAAAGTAGCCACCTTTTGCTTTGATTACTGCTTTGCACACTCTTGGCATTCTCTTGATGAGCTTCAAGAGGTAGTCACCTGAAATGGTCTTCCAACAGTCTTGAAGGCGTTCCCAGAGATGCTTAGCACTTGTTGGCCCTTTTGCCTTCACTCTGCAGTCCAGCTCATCCCAAACCATCTCGATTGGGTTCAGGTCCGGTGACTGTGGAGGCCAGGTCATCTGGCGCAGCACCCCATCCCTCTCCTTCATGGTCAAATAGCCCTTACACAGCCTGGAGGTGTGTTTGGGGTCATTGTCCTGTTGAAAAAAAAATTATGGTCCAACTAAACGCAAACCGGATGCCGCTGCAAGATGCTGTGGCAGCCATCCTGGTTCAGTATGCCTTCAATTTTGAGTAAATCCCCAACAGTGTCACCAGCAAAGCACCCCCACACATTCACACCTCCTCCTCCATGCTTGACGGTGGGAACCAGGCATGTAGAGTCCATCCATTCACCTTTTCTGCGTCGCACAAAGACATGGTGGTTGGAACCAAAGATCTCAAATTTGGACTCATCAGACCAAAGCACAGATTTCCACTGGTCTAATGTCCATTCCTTGTGTTCTTTAGCCCAAACAAGTATCTTCTGCTTAGCAGTGGTTTCCTAGCAGATATTCTACCATGAAGGCCTGATTCACACAGTCTACTCTTAACAGTTGTTCTAGAGATGTGTCTGCTGCTAGAAATCTGTGTGGCATTGACCTGGTCTCTAATCTGAGCTGCTGTTAACCTGCGATTTCTGAGGCTGGTGACTCGGATGAACTTATCCTCCGCAGCAGAGGTGACTCTTGGTCTTCCTTTCCTGGGGCGGTCCGCATGTGAGCCAGTTTCTTGGTAGCGCTTGATGGTTTTTGTGACTGCACTTGGGGACACTTTCAAAGTTTTCCCAATTTTTTGGAGTGACTGACCTTCATTTCTTAAAGTAATGATGGCCACTCGTTTTTCTATACTTAGCTGCTTTTTTCTTGCCATAATACAAATTCTAACAGTCCTACTGAATAGTGCTGCTGTGTATCCACCTGACTTCTCCACAAGGCAACTGATGGTCCCAACCCCATTTATAAGGCAAGAAATCCCACTTATTAAACCTGACAGTGCACACCTGTGAATTGAAAACCATTTCAGGTGACTACCTCTTGAAGCTCATCAAGAGAATGCCAAGAGTGTGCAAAGCAGTAATCAAAGCAAAAGGTGGCAGCTTTGAAGAACCTAGAATATGACATATTTTCAGTTATTTCACACTTTTTTGTTATGTATATAATTCCACATGTGTTAATTCATAGTTTTGATGCCTTCAGTGTGAATCTACAATTTTCATAGTCATGAAAATAAAGAAAACTCTTTGAATGAGAAGGTGTGTCCAAACTTTTGGTCTGTACTGTATATATAGTCAAAATTACTGTTACTGTTAACAGTTAAACAAGATAAAATAATCTCCAAAAGGCATCACGTTAAAGACGACACATCCTCTTTGTATTTTAAGCAAAAACTATTTTTTCTTCTACATTTTCAAAATAACAAAAAAGGAAAAGGGTCCAAAGAAAATATTTAGGCACCCTGCATTGTTATTACCTAGTAGCACCCCTTTAGCAAGTATTGCAGCTTATAAACACTTTGTAAATGCTGTAGTAAGCCAAGAGTCCTTAAATTCTTGTTTGAGCGATTAACATCTATTATTCCTTGCAAAAGTCTTCCAGTTCTGGTAGATTCCTAGGCCGTCTTGCATGCACTGCTCTTTTGAGGCCTATCAACAGATTTTTTATTTTGTTCAGATCAGGGGACGGTGAGGGCTATGGTAAACCTTCAGCTTGCGACTTTCGACGTAGTCTATTGTAGATTTTGAGGTGTGTTTATGATGATTATACATTTGTAGAAGCCAACCTATCTTCAACTTCAGCTTTTTTTTTTTTTACAGTTGGTGCTATGTTTGCTGGGATTTCATTGACTCCATTCTTCCCTTTACCTGTGAAAAGTTCCCCATGCCACTGGCTGCAACACAACCCCAAAACATGACTGATCCACTCCCATGCTAAATGGTTGGAGAGGTGTTCTTTTCATGAAACTCTGTGCCTTTTTTTCTCCAAAGCTCATTGTGGACAAATAGTTCTATTTTAACCTCATTGGTCCACAGGACCTGTTTCAAAAATGCTTACTTAGTTGTTCTTTTACAAACGCTGAATTTAGTGGTGAAGATGAAAGAGAGGTTTTCTTCTGATGACTCTTCCATGAAGGCCATATTTGTGCTGGTGTCACTGAAAAGTAAAATAATCTACCACAACTCCAGATTCGGCTAAATCTTCCTGAAGGTCTTTTGCAGTAAAGCGGGGGTTCTGTTTTGCCTTTCTAGCAATCCTACGAGCAGCTGTCTCTGAAATTTTTCTTGGTCTTCCAGACCTTCTCTTGACCTCAACAGTTATTTTAAAACTGCCATTTATTAACCCCTTAAGGACCTCTGCCGAATATGTACGACGTAAGTTCTGTCTCTAAACATGGTGCCCCTTCGCACGTGCAGTGGGCGCCATAGCCACTGGGTTTCTGCTATTTTAAATAGCAGAGACCAGCGGCACATGTATGCGATCAGCCATAAGGCTGATCGCATACATTTTACCCTTCAGATGCCGTGATCAAATGTGACCATGGCATCAGAGCAGTCCAGAAGAAGAAGTTGCACGCTTCTGCTCTGGTAACAGCGTTCCCCGACGGAGATCGGAGAACCTGTTACATCTGTTACATCCCTGAAATAGCCCGAAGCCTCAAGCAGGCTTCGGTGCCTATTTCAGGAATATACCAATACATGCCACTAGGTGGCAGTATTGTATTGTTATATTTCAAATGAAGTGTTTAACAATGACTATTTAGCCATCAATGAACACAATAGGCAATCTAATGATTGCCAGTTATTGTCACCCAAGGTGACTTAAAAAGAGTTTAAAAAAAAGTTTTAAAAATATAAAATAAAGAAATAAATAAAAGTTCAAATCACTGCCCACCCATTGCCTTAAAATAAAAATAAAAATACTTAATCAATAAAAAAAATAAACATCATGGGCATCATCGCATGCAAAAATGTCCATACAATTAAAATATAACAATATTAATGGCATACCGCAAATGGCATAACGGGGAAAAAAATAAAAACATCCAATTTGCCATTTTTTGTCACTTCAACTACCCAATAATTTTTTTATAAAAAGTGATCGAAAAGTTGCACACACTTCAAATTGTTATCACTGAAGAGAACAGATCGTCCCGCAAAAAATGAGCCCTAACACAGCCCTGTACACATAACCTTTATTTTTCTCCTCAAAGGTTTACTTTTTTTTTTTCAATATTAAAACACAAGAAAAATTATACAAGTGGGGTATCGTTGTAACTGTACTGACCTGGAGAATGAAGATAACAGGTCAATTTTACAGCATAGTGTACAGTGTAAAAAAAAAGAATAAAAACCTTTATCAGAAATGCTTTTTTTCCCAATTCTACACCATTTGGATTTTTTCATAAGGTAATGTGAATGGAAAAATTAAAAAGTTAGGACTATGGGAAGGCAGGGAGTGAAAAACAAAAACACAAAAATGGAAAATCTCAGGGTCCTGAAGGGGTTAATTACATTTCAAACTGAGCAAACGGCAACCTGAAAACACTTTGCTATCTTCTTATAGCCTTTAGTGTTGATCACGAATATTCGAATTGCTAATTTTCATTGTGAATATTTGCACTTCGAGAATTTGCGAATATTTAGAATCTAGTGATATATTCGTAATTTTGAATAATCGAGAGTTTTTTTTAAACAGTACACATGATCCCTCCCTGCTTCTAGCTTGTGGGCCAATGAGAAGGCTGCAATATATTTGACTTTAGGAGTAGTGTTGATTGCGAATTTTCGTAATGCGAAAATATCGCGCCCCTGCCGCTCATCACTAATAGCCTTCTCCTGCTTTGTGAGCCTCAACCATTTTCATTTTTAGAGTGTTAGGCAGCTGCTTAGAAGTACCCATGGCTACTGTTTTTTGGGACAAGGTTAGAGGAGTCTGGGTATTTATAAAGCTTTAAAATTTGCTTCACCTGACCTTTCCTAACAATAATTGTGAACAAGCCTTAACACTAACAGGCTATTTAAGGTATGAGACCTCGGTCAACGTTATCTGAGCACTCATATCTAGTGATGGACGAACATCTGCCGGGATGGTTCGCAAACGCGATCAGATGTTCGCGAACCACAAGTTCGTAGCGGGTCCCATTCATTTTAATGGTAGGCGAACCTGAAAAACCATCAGCTCATATTTGCAGCCAAGAAATAATTACTAGAAGTGCACAAATAGTCCCACAACATGGACAGTAACATACCAGATGTATTATTCGAATTTGCGATCTCCATTCATTATTTTTTTCAATGAGAAATATCAGCAATATAATTTTCGCGTATGCGCATGTGCAAATGCACTATACAGTACCTACATGCACTATAATGAAAGTATATTGGTATATAACACCCCGCTTCAATCAGTTTTTTTGGGGGACGACTGGTATATCACACTAGTAGAAATTATTTGTGCCAATAACGCTTGTCCCTCTATATACCTGCAGTATCGCAGCAGAACCGCACACAATACAAATGCACTATAATATACTTTCTAAAGTAAAGGCAATCCATTAGAATATACATAAAGATAAAATGTAACCTTTAATAATGTTACTATGAGGGTCCATTCACACGTCCGTAAGTGTTTTGCGTATCTGCAAAACACGGACACTGGCAATGTGCATTCCGCAATTTGAGGACTGCACATCGCCAGCACTATAATAGAAAATTCCCAATCTTGTCTGCAATTGCAGACATGTTCTATTTTTTGCGGAAACGGAAGCACAGATGCGTAAGTGCGGATCCGCAAATGCGGATGTGGATCCGAAAATGCGGATGCGGACAGAACATTCTGGCCCCATTGAAATTAAATGGGTCTACACCCGTTCCGCAAAATTGCGGAACGGATGCGGACCCATTTTGCGGACGTGTGAATGGAAAAAATATCCCTCAAAATGAAAATAAATTAAATTATTAAAGTTAAGCAAAAAGCATAGATGTGGTAGGCAATAACAAGTGCTCGGCGGCACTAAATCAGCTGCTCGACGGCACCAAATCAGAAACCATATGTCCTACCACAATCCGGGGGGTTCCAGTGCACATCCATGAATCCCGGAGGGAAAGCAAAAACCATCTATCCCTGGGCTATGATGATGTGGTAGTGAAGGACAGGTTGGGCAAAGAACTGTCCCTGATATTGTGTTTAACTGCCTATCTAAAGTACAAACCGGATTCCAAAAAAGTTGGGACACTATACAAATCGTGAATAAAAACTGAATGCAATGATGTGGAGGTGCCAACTTCTAATATTTTATTCAGAATAGAACATAAATCACGGAACAAAAGTTTAAACTGAGAAAATTTACCATTTAAGGGAAAAATATGTTAAATCAGAATTTCATGGTGTCAACAAATCCCAAAAAAGTTGGGACAAGGCCATTTTCACCACTGTGTGGCATCTCCCCTTCTTCTTACAACACTCAACAGACGTCTGGGGACCGAGGAGACCAGTTTCTCAAGTTTAGAAATAGGAATGCTCTCCCATTCTTGTCTAATACAGGCCTCTAACTGTTCAATCGTCTTGGGCCTTCTTTGTTGCACCTTCCTCTTTATGATGCGCCAAATGTTCTCTATAGGTGAAAGATCTGGACTGCAGACTGGCCATTTCAGTACCCGGATCCTTCTCCTACGCAGCCATGATGTTGTGATTGATGCAGAATGTGGTCTGGCATTATCTTGTTGAAAAATGCAGGGTCTTCCCTGAAAGAGATGATGTCTGGATGGGAGCATATGTTGTTCTAGAACCTGAATATATTTTTCCTCATTGATGATGCCTTCACAGACATGCAAGCTGCCCATGCCACATGCACTCATGCAACCCCATACCATCAGAGATGCAGGCTTCTGAACTGAGCGTTGATAACAACTTGGGTTGTCCTTGTCCTCTTTGGTCCGGATGACATGGCGTCCCAGATTTCCAAAAAGAACTTTGAATCTTGACTCGTCTGACCACAGAACAGTCTTCAATTTTGCCACAATCCATTTTAAATGATCCCTGGCCCAGTGAAAAAGCCTGAGCTTGTGGATCTTGCTCAGAAATGGCTTCTTCTTTGCACTGTAGAGTTTCAGCTGGCAACGGCGGATGGCACGGTGGATTGTGTTCACTGACAATGGTTTCTGGAAGTATTCCTGAGCCCATTCTGTGATTTCCTTTACAGTAGCATTCCTGTTTGTGGTGCAGTGTCGTTTAAGGTCCCGGAGATCATGGGCATCCAGTATGGTTTTACGGCCTTGACCCTTACGCACAGAGATTGTTCCAGATTCTCTGAATCTTCGGATGATGTTATGCACAGTTGATGATGATAGATGCAAAGTCTTTGCAATTTTTCGCTGGGTAACACCTTTCTCATATTGCTCCACTATCTTTCTGCGCAACATTGTGGGAATTGGTGATCCTCTACCCATCTTGGCTTCTGAGAGACACTGCCACTCTGAGAAGCTCTTTTTATACCTAATCATGTTGCCATTTGACCTAATTAGTGTTAATTGGTCTTCCAGCTCTTCGTTATGCTCAAATTTACTTTTTCCAGCCTCTTATTGCTACTTGTCCCAACTTTTTTGGGATTTGTTGACACCGTGAAAATTTGAATCAACATATTTTTCCTTTAAAATGATACATTTACTCGGATTAAACGTTTGATCTGTCATCTACGTTCTATTACAAATAAAATATTGACATTTGCCATCTCCACATCATTGCATTCAGTTTTTATTCACAATTTGTTTAGTGTCCCAACTTTTTTGGAATCCGGTTTGTACGTTAAAAAAATTTTTATTCAATAATGTTAAAATTAAATCTCCACACGAATAGGCTTGATGGGGTGAATTGGCAAATAGAGGGGAGGAGATTTCTCTATTTAAACAAGCGCATACCTCGCGCGCGTCACGGCCAATACATGCCGGAGTCTCGTTGCTGCATGCACGACATCAGAAGCGTGCAGCGTCTCTCGAGTCAGTAGGACCCTAAGTGCTTGGCATAATAATTGTATACCCACCATCAGGGTTACAATATATGACATCGGCCAAGCACCTGGTCTAATGCTCTTGATGAACATACCGACAATAGTTGAATAGGGAAACGCGTAGAGCAATTTACTGCAGCGTAGAAAACATACGCAGATTGACTCTTGCTTCTATATTTGAACCGAGTAGTGATAAATCCTCTAAGTGTGGGATCCTATATAGCAACTGTTTAAGGGGTCTACAGCCCCGTATATATAGTGCTATTGGTATTCCTTTAGGATCGTCACAGGATTTGGTCCACTATTTCATATTCTCCTAAACATAAAGGAGCCCCTATGATATTGAGCTTACTAGGGATCTACCATCCAAGTATGGGATCCTATACAGCACTGAATTAAGGGTCCACAGCCCCGTAATGTGCAGTGTGAGCAACATCCTTTTAGGATTATTAGAGGATTTATACCATTATTGATACACTCCTAAACATAAAGGAGTTCTTGTGGTAGGGTGTTACTGGGAATCAGCATATTAATAGTCTGATACATCCCAATTCACCTAATCAAGCCTATTCCTGTGGAGATTTAATTTTAACATTATTGAATAAAGTGTTTTTTAACGTACTTTAGATAGGCAGTTAAACATATTTCTGAGCAATACGTCTACAGGATTATCATATTTAAGTGAATTATTTGTCCCTGATATTGCCTTACAGGGGGGTGCTAGTCTGGCCCTGATAGCCTAACCATAGACCACCCGCCCTGATAAGAGCGACCCCGTCCGGAACCTTACCCTATATAAAAATGGCCCTAGTAAGCCTCTAGGCCCTAACTTCCAGGTGATCACTATATAGATCTATGTGTTTTTGACTCATTATAAAAGTATATTATAAGTATATAGCACCCCTCTGTGTATCACACATATAGATAGCACACCTATACTAGTCCTTAAAATGACTTTTGTGGCCCTATTAGCTAGCGTTTAGTGTCCCTAACAGTCTGTCCCTGCTCCACACAGCAACCCCTCCCTACACTGGCAAAACACTGAATGTAAAATGGCGGCCAGATCAGGTTTATTTATAAGGTAGGTGGTATGTCCATGTGCTGAAATGTCTCAATTGGCTGTCCTGTACCACCTGATTGATGTGTCATGGGTAGGGATGAGCGAACTCGAACTGTATAGTTCGGGTTCGTACCGAATTTTGGGGTGTCCGTGACACGGACCCGAACCCGGACATTTTCGTAAAAGTCCGGGTTCGGGTTCGGTGTTCGTCGCTTTCTTCGCGCTTTTGTGACGCTTTCTTGGCGCTTTTTGAAAGGCTGCAAAGCAGCCAATCAACAAGCGTCATACTACTTGCCCCAAGAGGCCATCACAGCCATGCCTACTATTGGCATGGCTGTGATTGGCCAGAGCACCATGTGACCCAGCCTCTATTTAAGCTGGAGTCACATAGCGCCGCCCGTCACTCTGCTCTGATTAGCGTAGGGAGAGGTTGCGGCTGCGACAGTAGGGCGAGATTAGGCAGATTAACTCCTCCAAAGGACTTGATTAACTGATCGATCTGCAGCTGTGGATCATTGAGCTGCTGATCCTCAATTGCTCACTGTTTTTAGGCTGCACAGACCGTTTGTCAGTCACATTTTTCTGGGGTGATCGGCGGCCATTTTGTGTCTTGTGGTGCGCCAGCACAAGCTGCGACCAAGTGCATTTAACCCTCAATGGTGTGGTTGTTTTTTGGCTAAAGCCTACATCAGGGTGAAGCTGTCACACCAAGTGCATTTAACCAGCAATAGTCTGTTCATTTTTTGGCCATATACAAAATCAGGGGCAAGCTGCGCCTGTCACCAAGTGCATTTAACCCTCAATGGTGTGGTTGTTTTTTGGCTAAAGCCTACATCAGGGTGAAGCTGTCACACCAAGTGCATTTAACCAGCAATAGTCTGTTCATTTTTTGGCCATATACTAAATCAGGGGCAAGCTGCGCCTGTCACCAAGTGCATTTAACCCTCAATGGTGTGGTTGTTTTTTGGCTAAAGCCTACATCAGGGTGAAGCTGTCACACCAAGTGCATTTAACCAGCAATAGTCTGTTTATTTTTTGGCCATATCCCAGTCTAATTCTGTCACTAAATCCATACCGGTCACCCAGCACCTAAATACTAGGCCTCAAATTTATATCCAGCTAAATCTGTCCCTAGTGCTGTAGCTGGGCGAGTTATTTAGTGTCCGTTCAAGCACATTTCTTGTTCTGGGTTGAAATACAATTCCCAATTTAGCAATTTCATAATTTAGTGGTTTCTGCTATATCAGAGCTATTTGAAATCTATCCCTAAAAGGGTATATAATATTCAAGGTGCACATTGGGTCATTCAGAATAACTTCACACACACCCGCTACTGTGTATTTCCAAGTCTAATTCTGTCACTAAACCCATACCTGTCACGCAGCGCCTAAATACTAGGCCTCAAATTTATATCCAGCTAAATCTGTCCCTAGTGCTGTAGCTGGGCGAGTTATTTAGTGTCCGTTCAAGCACATTTCTTGTTCTGGGTTGAAATACAATTCCCAATTTAGCAATTTCATAATTTAGTGGTTTCTGCTATATCAGAGCTATTTGAAATCTATCCCTAAAAGGGTATATAATATTCAAGGTGCACATTGGGTCATTCAGAATAACTTCACACACACCCGCTACTGTGTATTTCCAAGTCTAATTCTGGCACTAAACCCATACCTGTCACCCAGCGCCTAAATACTAGGCCTCAAATTTATATCCCGCTAAATCTGTCCTTAGTGCTGTAGCTGGGCGAGTTATTTAGTGTCCGTTCAAGCACATTTCTTGTTCTGGGTTGAAATACAATTCCCAATTTAGCAATTTCATAATTTAGTGGTTTCTGCTATATCAGAGCTATTTGAAATCTATCCCTAAAAGGGTATATAATATTCAAGGTGCACATTGGGTCATTCAGAATAACTTCACACACACCCGCTACTGTGTATTTCCAAGTCTAATTCTGGCACTAAACCCATACCTGTCACCCAGCGCCTAAATACTAGGCCTCAAATTTATATCCCGCTAAATCTGTCCTTAGTGCTGTAGCTGGGCGAGTTATTTAGTGTCCGTTCAAGCACATTTCTTGTTCTGGGTTGAAATACAATTCCCAATTTAGCAATTTCATAATTTAGTGGTTTCTGCTATATCAGAGCTATTTGAAATCTATCCCTAAAAGGGTATATAATATTCAAGGTGCACATTGGGTCATTCAGAATAACTTCACACACACCCGCTACTGTGTATTTCCAAGTCTAATTCTGGCACTAAACCCATACCTGTCACCCAGCGCCTAAATACTAGGCCTCAAATTTATATCCCGCTAAATCTGTCCTTAGTGCTGTAGCTGGGCGAGTTATTTAGTGTCCGTTCAAGCACATTTCTTGTTCTGGGTTGAAATACAATTCCCAATTTAGCAATTTCATAATTTAGTGGTTTCTGCTATATCAGAGCTATTTGAAATCTATCCCTAAAAGGGTATATAATATTCAAGGTGCACATTGGGTCATTCAGAATAACTTCACACACACCCGCTACTGTGTATTTCCAAGTCTAATTCTGGCACTAAACCCATACCTGTCACCCAGCGCCTAAATACTAGGCCTCAAATTTATATCCCGCTAAATCTGTCCTTAGTGCTGTAGCTGGGCGAGTTATTTAGTGTCCGTTCAAGCACATTTCTTGTTCTGGGTTGAAATACAATTCCCAATTTAGCAATTTCATAATTTAGTGGTTTCTGCTATATCAGAGCTATTTGAAATCTATCCCTAAAAGGGTATATAATATTCAAGGTGCACATTGGGTCATTCAGAATAACTTCACACACACCCGCTACTGTGTATTTCCAAGTCTAATTCTGGCACTAAACCCATACCTGTCACCCAGCGCCTAAATACTAGGCCTCAAATTTATATCCCGCTAAATCTGTCCTTAGTGCTGTAGCTGGGCGAGTTATTTAGTGTCCGTTCAAGCACATTTCTTGTTCTGGGTTGAAATACAATTCCCAATTTAGCAATTTCATAATTTAGTGGTTTCTGCTATATCAGAGCTATTTGAAATCTATCCCTAAAAGGGTATATAATATTCAAGGTGCACATTGGGTCATTCAGAATAACTTCACACACACCCGCTACTGTGTATTTCCAAGTCTAATTCTGGCACTAAACCCATACCTGTCACCCAGCGCCTAAATACTAGGCCTCAAATTTATATCCCGCTAAATCTGTCCTTAGTGCTGTAGCTGGGCGAGTTATTTAGTGTCCGTTCAAGCACATTTCTTGTTCTGGGTTGAAATACAATTCCCAATTTAGCAATTTCATAATTTAGTGGTTTCTGCTATATCAGAGCTATTTGAAATCTATCCCTAAAAGGGTATATAATATTCAAGGTGCACATTGGGTCATTCAGAATAACTTCACACACACCCGCTACTGTGTATTTCCAAGTCTAATTCTGGCACTAAACCCATACCTGTCACCCAGCGCCTAAATACTAGGCCTCAAATTTATATCCCGCTAAATCTGTCCTTAGTGCTGTAGCTGGGCGAGTTATTTAGTGTCCGTTCAAGCACATTTCTTGTTCTGGGTTGAAATACAATTCCCAATTTAGCAATTTCATAATTTAGTGGTTTCTGCTATATCAGAGCTATTTGAAATCTATCCCTAAAAGGGTATATAATATTCAAGGTGCACATAGGGTCATTCAGAATAACTTCACACACCCGCTACTGTGCATTTCCAAATCTAATTCTGTCACTAAACCCATACCTGTCACCCAGCGCCTAAATACTAGGCCTCAAATTTATATCCCGCTAAATCTCTCGTTACCGCTGTCCTGTTGTGGCTGGGAAAGTTATTTAGTGTCCGTCAAAGCACATTTTTTGTTCTGGGTTGAAATACAATTCCCAATTTAGCAATTTCATAATTTAGTCGTTTCTGCTATATCAGAGCTATTTGAAATCTATCCCTAAAAGGGTAGATCATATTGAAGGTGCACATAGGGTCATTCAGAATAACTTCACACACACGCTTCTGTGCATTTCCAAGTCTAATTCTGTCACTAAATCCATACCGGTCACCCAGCGCCTAAATACTAGGCCTCAAATTTATATCCCGCTGAATTTGAATACAATACATTGGGCCAAATAATATATTTGTTGTTGTGGTGAACCATAACAATGAGAAAAACATCTAGTAAGGGACGCGGACGTGGACATGGTCGTGGTGGTGTTAGTGGACCCTCTGGTGCTGGGAGAGGACGTGGCCGTTCTGCCACATCCACACGTCCTAGTGTACCAACTACCTCAGGTCCCAGTAGCCGCCAGAATTTACAGCGATATATGGTGGGGCCCAATGCCGTTCTAAGGATGGTAAGGCCTGAGCAGGTACAGGCATTAGTCAATTGGGTGGCCGACAGTGGATCCAGCACGTTCACATTATCTCCCACCCAGTCTTCTGCAGAAAGCGCACAGATGGCGCCTGAAAACCAACCCCATCAGTCTGTCACATCACCCCCATGCATACCAGGGAAACTGTCTCAGCCTCAAGTTATGCAGCAGTCTCTTATGCTGTTTGAAGACTCCGCTGGCAGGGTTTCCCAAGGGCATCCACCTAGCCCTTCCCCAGCGGTGAAAGACATAGAATGCACTGACGCACAACCACTTATGTTTCCTGATGATGAGGACATGGGAATACCACCTCAGCATGTCTCTGATGATGACGAAACACAGGTGCCAACTGCTGCGTCTTTCTGCAGTGTGCAGACTGAACAGGAGGTCAGGGATCAAGACTGGGTGGAAGACGATGCAGGGGACGATGAGGTCCTAGACCCCACATGGAATGAAGGTCGTGCCACTGACTTTCACAGTTCGGAGGAAGAGGCAGTGGTGAGACCGAGCCAACAGCGTAGCAAAAGAGGAAGCAGTGGGCAAAAGCAGAACACCCGCCGCCAAGAGACTCCGCCTGCTACTGACCGCCGCCATCTGGGACCGAGCACCCCAAAGGCAGCTTCAAGGAGTTCCCTGGCATGGCACTTCTTCAAACAATGTGCTGACGACAAGACCCGAGTGGTTTGCACGCTGTGCCATCAGAGCCTGAAGCGAGGCATTAACGTTCTGAACCTGAGCACAACCTGCATGACCAGGCACCTGCATGCAAAGCATGAACTGCAGTGGAGTAAACACCTTAAAACCAAGGAAGTCACTCAGGCTCCCCCTGCTACCTCTTCTGCTGCTGCCGCCTCGGCCTATTCTGCTGCTGCCGCCTCGGCCTCTTCCTCCGCCTCTGGAGGAACGTTGGCACCTGCCGCCCAGCAAACAGGGGATGTACCACCAACACCACCACCACCACCTCCGTCACCAAGCGTCTCAACCATGTCACACGCCAGCGTTCAGCTCTCCATCTCACAAACATTTGATAGAAAGCGTAAATTCCCACCTAGCCACCCTCGATCCCTGGCCCTGAATGCCAGCATTTCTAAACTACTGGCCTATGAAATGCTGTCATTTAGGCTGGTGGACACAGACAGCTTCAAACAGCTCATGTCGCTTGCTGTCCCACAGTATGTTGTTCCCAGCCGGCACTACTTCTCCAAGAGAGCCGTGCCTTCCCTGCACAACCAAGTATCCGATAAAATCAAGTGTGCACTGCGCAACGCCATCTGTGGCAAGGTCCACCTAACCACAGATACGTGGACCAGTAAGCACGGCCAGGGACGCTATATCTCCCTAACTGCACACTGGGTAAATGTAGTGGCAGCTGGGCCCCAGGCGGAGAGCTGTTTGGCGCACGTCCTTCCGCCGCCAAGGATCGCAGGGCAACATTCTTTGCCTCCTGTTGCCACCTCCTCCTTCTCGGCTTCCTCCTCCTCTTCTTCCACCTGCTCATCCAGTCAGCCACACACCTTCACCACCAACTTCAGCACAGCCCGGGGTAAACGTCAGCAGGCCATTCTGAAACTCATATGTTTGGGGGACAGGCCCCACACCGCACAGGAGTTGTGGCGGGGTATAGAACAACAGACCGACGAGTGGTTGCTGCCGGTGAGCCTCAAGCCCGGCCTGGTGGTGTGTGATAATGGGCGAAATCTCGTTGCAGCTCTGGGACTAGCCAATTTGACGCACATCCCTTGCTTGGCGCATGTGCTGAATTTGGTGGTGCAGAAGTTCATTCACAACTACCCCGACATGTCAGAGCTGCTGCATAAAGTGCGGGCCGTCTGTTCGCGCTTCCGGCGTTCACATCCTGCTGCTGCTCGCCTGTCTGCGCTACAGCGTAACTTCGGCCTTCCCGCTCACCGCCTCATATGCGACGTGCCCACCAGGTGGAACTCCACCTTGCACATGCTGGACAGACTGTGCGAGCAGCAGCAGGCCATAGTGGAGTTTCAGCTGCAGCACGCACGGGTCAGTCGCACTACAGAACAGCACCACTTCACCACCAATGACTGGGCCTCCATGCGAGACCTGTGTGCCCTGTTGCGCTGTTTCGAGTACTCCACCAACATGGCCAGTGGCGATGACACCGTTATCAGCGTTACAATACCACTTCTATGTCTCCTTGAGAAAACACTTAGGGCGATGATGGAAGAGGAGGTGGCCCAGGAGGAGGAGGAGGAGGAGGAGGAAGAGGGGTCATTTTTAGCACTTTCAGGCCAGTCTCTTCGAAGTGACTCAGAGGGAGGTTTTTGGCAACAGCAGAGGCCAGGTACAAATGTGGCCAGCCAGGGCCCACTACTGGAGGACGAGGAGGACGAGGATGAGGAGGAGGTGGAGGAGGATGAGGATGAAGCATGGTCACAGCGGGGTGGCACCCAACGCAGCTCGGGTCCATCACTGGTGCGTGGCTGGGGGGAAAGGCAGGACGATGACGATACGCCTCCCACAGAGGACAGCTTGTCCTTATCCCTGGGCAGCCTGGCACACATGAGCGACTACATGCTGCAGTGCCTGCGCAACGACAGCAGAGTTGCCCACATTTTAACCTGTGCGGACTACTGGGTTGCCACCCTGCTGGATCCACGCTACAAAGACAATGTGCCCACCTTACTTCCTGCACTGGAGCGTGATAGGAAGATGCGCGAGTACAAGCGCACGTTGGTAGACGCGCTACTGAGAGCATTCCCAAATGTCACAGGGGAACAAGTGGAAGCCCAAGGCCAAGGCAGAGGAGGAGCAAGAGGTCGCCAAGGCAGCTGTGTCACGGCCAGCTCCTCTGAGGGCAGGGTTAGCATGGCAGAGATGTGGAAAACTTTTGTCAACACGCCACAGCTAACTGCACCACCACCTGATACGCAACGTGTTAGCAGGAGGCAACATTTCACTAACATGGTGGAACAGTACGTGTGCACACCCCTCCACGTACTGACTGATGGTTCGGCCCCATTCAACTTCTGGGTCTCTAAATTGTCCACGTGGCCAGAGCTAGCCTTTTATGCCTTGGAGGTGCTGGCCTGCCCGGCAGCCAGCGTTTTGTCTGAACGTGTATTCAGCACGGCAGGGGGCGTCATTACAGACAAACGCAGCCGCCTGTCTACAGCCAATGTGGACAAGCTGACGTTCATAAAAATGAACCAGGCATGGATCCCACAGGACCTGTCCGTCCCTTGTCCAGATTAGACATTAACTACCTCCCCATAACCATATATTATTGGACTCCAGGGCACTTCCTCATTCAATCCTATTTTTATTTTCATTTTACCATTATATTGCGATGCTACCCAAAGTTGAATGAACCTCTCCTCTGCCTGTGTGCTAGGCCTAAATATATGCCAATGGACTGTTGCAGTGGTGGCTGACATGAAGCCTGATTCTCTGCTATGACATGCAGACTAATTCTCTGCTGACATGAAGCCAGATTGTCTGTTACGGGACCTCTCTCCTCTGCCTGGGTGCTGGGCCTAAATTTATGACAATGGACTGTTGCAGTGGTGGCTGACGTGAAGCCTCATTCTCTGCTATGACATGCAGACTGATTCTCTGCTGACATGAAGCCAGATTGTCTGTTACGGGACCTCTCTCCTCTGCCTGTGTGCTAGGCCTAAATATATGCCAATGGACTGTTGCAGTGGTGGCTGACGTGAAGCCTGATTCTCTGCTATGACATGCAGACTGATTCTCTGCTGACATGAAGCCAGATCCTCTGTTACGGGACCTCTCTCCTCTGCCTGTGTGTGTGCTGGGCCTAAATATATGCCAATGGACTGTTGCAGTGGTGGCTGACGTGAAGCCTCATTCTCTGCTATGACATGCAGACTAATTCTCTGCTGACATGAAGACAGATTCTCTGTTACGGGACCTCCCTCCTCTGCCTGGGTGCTGGGCCTAAATATATGCCAATGGACTGTTGCAGTGGTGGGTGACGTGAAGCCTCATTCTCTGCTATGACATGCAGACTAATTCTCTGCTGACATGAAGCCAGATTGTCTGTTACGGGACCTCTCTCCTCTGCCTGTGTGTGTGCTGGGCCTAAATATATGCCAATGGACTGTTGCAGTGGTGGCTGACGTGAAGCCTCATTCTCTGCTATGACATGCAGACTAATTCTCTGCTGACATGAAGACAGATTCTCTGTTACGGGACCTCTCTCCTCTGCCTGTGTGTGTGCTGGGCCTAAATATATGCCAATGGACTGTTGCAGTGGTGGCTGACGTGAAGCCTCATTCTCTGCTATGACATGCAGACTAATTCTCTGCTGACATGAAGACAGATTCTCTGTTACGGGACCTCCCTCCTCTGCCTGGGTGCTGGGCCTAAATATATGCCAATGGACTGTTGCAGTGGTGGGTGACGTGAAGCCTGATTCTCTGCTATGACATGCAGACTAATTCTCTGCTGACATGAAGACAGATTCTCTGTTACGGGACCTCTCTCCTCTGCCTGTGTGTGTGCTGGGCCTAAATATATGCCAATGGACTGTTGCAGTGGTGGCTGACGTGAAGCCTCATTCTCTGCTATGACATGCAGACTAATTCTCTGCTGACATGAAGACAGATTCTCTGTTACGGGACCTCCCTCCTCTGCCTGGGTGCTGGGCCTAAATATATGCCAATGGACTGTTGCAGTGGTGGGTGACGTGAAGCCTGATTCTCTGCTATGACATGCAGACTAATTCTCTGCTGACATGAAGACAGATTCTCTGTTACGGGACCTCTCTCCTCTGCCTGTGTGTGTGCTGGGCCTAAATATATGCCAATGGACTGTTGCAGTGGTGGCTGACGTGAAGCCTCATTCTCTGCTATGACATGCAGACTAATTCTCTGCTGACATGAAGACAGATTCTCTGTTACGGGACCTCCCTCCTCTGCCTGGGTGCTGGGCCTAAATATATGCCAATGGACTGTTGCAGTGGTGGCTGACGTGAAGCCTCATTCTCTGCTATGACATGCAGACTGATTCTCTGCTGACATGAAGCCAGATCGTCTGTTACGGGACCTCTCTGCTCTGCCTGTGTGCTAGGCCTAAATATATGCCAATGGACTGTTGCAGTGGTGGGTGACGTGAAGCCTCATTCTCTGCTATGACATGCAGACTGATTCTCTGCTGTCATGAAGCCAGATTGTCTGTTACGGGACCTCTCTGCTCTGCCTGTGTGCTAGGCCTAAATATATGCCAATGGACTGTTGCAGTGGTGGGTGACGTGAAGCCTCATTCTCTGCTATGACATGCAGACTGATTCTCTGCTGTCATGAAGCCAGATTGTCTGTTACGGGACCTCTCTGCTCTGCCTGTGTGCTAGGCCTAAATATATGCCAATGGACTGTTGCAGTGGTGGGTGACGTGAAGCCTCATTCTCTGCTATGACATGCAGACTGATTCTCTGCTGACATGAAGCCAGATTGTCTGTTACGGGACCTCTCTCCTCTGCCTGTGTGCTAGGCCTAAATATATGCCAATGGACTGTTGCAGTGGTGGCTGACGTGAAGCCTCATTCTCTGCTATGACATGCAGACTAATTCTCTGCTGACATGAAGCCAGATTGTCTGTTACGGGACCTCTCTCCTCTGCCTGGGTGCTGGGCCTAAATTTATGACAATGGACTGTTGCAGTGGTGGCTGACGTGAAGCCTGATTCTCTGCTATGACATGCAGACTGATTCTCTGCTGACATGAAGCCAGATCCTCTGTTACGGGACCTCTCTCCTCTGCCTGTGTGTGTGCTGGGCCTAAATATATGTCAATGGACTGTTGCAGTGGTGGCTGACGTGAAGCCTCATTCTCTGCTATGACATGCAGACTGATTCTCTGCTGACATGAAGCCAGATTCTCTGTTACGGGACCTCTCTCCTCTGCCTGTGTGTGTGCTGGGCCTAAATATATGCCAATGGACTGTTGCAGTGGTGGCTGACGTGAAGCCTCATTCTCTGCTATGACATGCAGACTAATTCTCTGCTGACATGAAGACAGATTCTCTGTTACGGGACCTCCCTCCTCTGCCTGGGTGCTGGGCCTAAATATATGCCAATGGACTGTTGCAGTGGTGGCTGACGTGAAGCCTCATTCTCTGCTATGACATGCAGACTAATTCTCTGCTGACATGAAGACAGATTCTCTGTTACGGGACCTCTCTCCTCTGCCTGGGTGCCGGGGCCTAAATATCTGAGAATGGACTGTTCCAGTGGTGGGTGACGGGAAGCCAGATTCTCTGCTATGGAACCTCTCTCCAATTGATTTTGGTTATTTTTATTTATTTAATTTTTATTTTAATTCATTTCCCTATCCACATTTGTTTGCAGGGGATTTACCTACATGTTGCTGCCTTTTGCAGCCCTCTAGCTCTTTCCTGGGCTGTTTTACAGCCTTTTTAGTGCCGAAAAGTTCGGGTCCCCATTGACTTCAATGGGGTTCGGGTTCGGGACGAAGTTCGGATCGGGTTCGGATCCCGAACCCGAACATTTCCGGGATGTTCGGCCGAACTTCTCGAACCCGAACATCCAGGTGTTCGCTCAACTCTAGTCATGGGTCAAAGTTCTTCATAATATAAAAGAATATGGCGGGCGCGAATTTCTCCATATGTTCGCATGTTCGGCGAATTGCGAACATGCAAAGTTCGCTGCGAAACGACTGCCGGGCGAACCGCAAGGCCATCTCTACTCAAATCTCCTTGGGTTTCCATACTTTTGCAAGGTACTCCTTTTTTTTTTTTTTTTTTACTCTTAGACTGTCAAAAAACTAAATAATACACTGATATTGCTTAAAATGTTGTAAAGTGTGTTTCATCTACAATGTTATGCCATTTGGAGATTTTCATCTTCGAATTGCTTATCTGTTCACAGTAACAGTAATTTTAACCAGAGGTGCCCAAACTTTTACATGCTACTGTATGTGTATATATATATATATATATATATATATATTTGTACACATGAACATAGTTATACCCCTATTTATACACACAGACACTTACCTTTCCTGTAGAGTCCAGAGACAACAGTGGGGGGAGGTTTTCAGTAAACTACCAGCTAAAGGGGGTTCTGAGAAGCGGAGAACAGTTGGATGCGGGAGAGGACAGAAGACAAACAGGGTAAAGGCATTGTAGTGCTCTGTATTGGATGTCAGCATATGTCATAGTAAGTTGCCAGTCAATAGAAAACAAAAGGCAGTACTAGCAAGTGCTGTGCCAGTACTGCGGATCCCAGCGTGAGAACAACCATAGGAGGAGGAGATAGCGTGGAGGAATTGTACTGTGTCTCCTCCTTACTGAGCAAGGACCTTCAGCAGGAGAGACTTTGGCGTTGCTGCTCTAAGTAGTGTGTTCTCCTATATTATAAAGTAGCAGCAGCCATGTAGATGTAATAAAAAACTGCAGGAGCTGGTCGGGAGCCTTAATTTTTCCCCAATTCTGCGAACTGGCTCCAATTTCAACAATCAGTTCGTTAGAAACTGGATTAAACTGTTGATCCCACCCCTGTTATCAAATACATTTCTTACTGTATAGCAGGCATGCTCAACCTGCGGCCCTCCAGCTGTTGCAAAACTACAACTCCCAGCAATTAAGGGGGTCCTTTACTATTAATCACTGACTGAAGGAACGCTGTACAAAGGATAAAAACATCCTTTATTGCGATGATTGATGGGAGGGAACAAAAGAAACTCTACCTAAATTAACACCCTTATAGTTGATAAACATCTGCCCATACGGTGTTAAGCCAACTGATCCAAAAATGATACACTGAACTGTTGTGGCGCTTATAAGTTAGTGTATTCAGTCACTAACGTATGGGCACGAATCAACTATATACACCACAAAAAGTTTTACTAGTGAGCAGGGAGTGTGGTGGTCAATTAGCACATACAGGGGTAATCTCACCC